>NC_088795.1:113794308-114094933 GCF_011386835.1 Chrysemys picta bellii | reverse complement strand
AAAATTGATACATCCCATACGCTTATAAAGCTTGTTTTTACAGGAGACTGATATTTGTCTAATATTGTCTGGCTTTATGTTAAATTGCAAAATTTGTCAGCATTTATATAAATGACAAAAAGAACCATGTTCTGTGGGGCTCATTTGTCCAAGCCATCCCAAGGCAGAAAAGAGGCCGCAGCTTCATAATTAAGAGCCACTCTGCTTCACCTCATCCTTTCAACTTCCACCTGTGCCTCCCACCCCGAGAACAACCTTGCCATTTCCCCTCCATCTATTGATGTCTAGAATGAGGGGAAATTACTACAGGAGACAATGGAGTTGCCTTCACCAGATTTCCAACAGTAGAGTGTTCCCCTGCAGATGCAGAATTCCTTGCTGACTTTCGTCAGCTGCTTTAAAACCACTTTGTGCCACACCCCTGAGACAAAGAGGCTTTAGCCAATTGGATAATCTGTCCCTTTATCTGTATCTGCAACTGTATAATTGAACCGCAGATAAACTTTCTAAACTGGATTCTTTTTCTCATTGCATATTTATTATTTTATTTATGCGTTTTGAACTTTAAAAGTGCACTCTCCAAATCCATTGATTGACTTCTCCCCCAATGTTGATTAATATCAAATTTTTGGATTTGTTACAAGTTTCTCCCCTTCCTTTCACTCACATATACCATGAACGTTTTTATTCTTGCCTTCAACTGTCTCCTTCACCACCTTCCATGTCTCCTTTTGATGTTTTTAAATTATTATTTATTAGTATTACCGTAGTGCTTAGAAAACCTAGTCATGGAGTAGGACCCCATTGCTGTAGGTTCTGTTGCTTACTTTTGTTGCTCTTTGGGAATTATGTCCCCTTTCTGATCTCTCCGAGTGCATCCCCTCAGGCTTTGTCCGGCTTTATCCTTTTTACATACCTTGGGGTGGAATTCTATAATTCTTCCGCTCTTACCCTGTGTAACCAGGCCTACCTAGCAGGTCCAACTGAGTTCAGCTACCTGCAGTTCTTCCTTCTGAGAGTCTGTGACCAGTGGTAATCAGTGACAAAACAGCCTTCTTAACAATACTTGTGTTTAATAATAGGAGCAAAGCGTTTAGCAAGAAAAGATTTTAAAACAGCAATCTACACACTTCATATTGGCTAAAGGCTTAAACGAGTGCCTTTTTAAACCCAATTACAGTTCTTTTGATCTTTTGTGTTTCTGGGTCTTTTCCTGGCATTGTCTCTTAACAATTCTCAAGTGTTTGCTCAGAAGTGGCTTAACAGGAGCCATTCTTTCCTTCCCTGCATGCTTTTCCTCACAACACCCTATCAAACTAAACCAATATATCAATAAAGTAAACATCCCAAAAATCAGATCAGTGTGTAGTATTCATCACTTATTTACAGAGTAGCTCCAAATCCATCCCAGCATCTTAACTCATGGATAAAGGGAATGCCATAACCAGAGGAGATGAATGGCAATTATCTTGCTTCCTATTTCTAGTTTTTGTGGTGTCATATGAGTAAAGGATTTATTTTCCATAGGAAGAATAGATTACCATTGCCATAATTATTTTCACTTGTTCTGGTTTCTGTTGTCCACAGTAGGTTTTTAAAGGAAGCCATCATTTGTTCTGTTAGCACTTAATTGTTGCCATAAATCCACAGATCTAACTACTTGTTATATTGTGATGCTATATATGTAAAAAATTAGCTCAGTGCTGTGTTCATCTTTTTCCAGTTGTGTAATGGTCAGTTATATACAGTATTACTCCCTTTGTATTACTGAGGTGCTGGTTGCAATTCCCTAGTTACGGTTGAGATCTGTTTTTCAGTCAAAGTCGGAATTCAACTTTTGTGTGACAAATACAGTGTATCCTTCCCAAACTTGTAGCATTTACTGAGTACAGAATGAATGTTCCGAGAATTTACAAGTAAATCTGTGAATTAGGGTTGGGGTGGTGCCCTGGATCATCTTGACTAATAACCATTGATGGACCTATCCTCCATGAACTTATCCAGTTCTTTTTTTAACCCAGTTATATTTTTGGCTTTCACAACATACCCTGGCAACAAGTTCTACAGGTTGACTGTGCATTGTGTGAAAAAGTACTTCCTTATGTTTGTTTTAAACCTGCTGCTAATTCGTTGGATGGACCCTCATTCTTGTGTTATGTGCAGGGATAAATGCCATTTCCCTATTCAATTTCTCCTCCTTATTCATGATTTCATAAACCTCCATCATATCTTGCCTTAGTCGTCTGTTTTCCAAGCTGGGACAATCCCAGTCTTTTTAATTTCTCCTCAGATGGACACTCTTCCATATCCCTAATTGTTGTTGCCCTTCTGTGTATTTTTCCAATTCTAACACATCATTTTTGAGATGGAGAACCAGAACTGCACACAGTATTCAAGTTGTGGGCATACCGTAGATTTATATAGTGGCATTATGATATTTTCTGTCGTCTTATCTATCCTTTTTCTAATGGTTCCTAACATTGTTAGCTTTGTTGACTGCTGCTTCATTGTGATAGGATATTTTTAAGGAAGTATCCACAATGACTCCAAAATCTGTTTTGCATGATAATAGCTAATTTAGACCCCATCAATTTATATGTATAGTTGAATTTCATCTGCCATTTTGTTGTCCAGTCACCAAGTTTTGTAAGATCCCTTTGTAACTCTTAGTTAACTCCAAAGCAGATTTCAATCTATTTTGTTATTCTGTATCATCTGCAAACTTTTCCACCTCACTGTTATCCATAAATGATCTGGAAAAGGGGGTATGTTGAACAGCACTGGTCCCAGTACAGATCCCTGGGGGACACTCCTATTTACCTCTCTCCATTATGAAAACCGACCACTTATTCCAACCCTTTGTTTCTTGTCTTTTAACCAATTACAGATCCATGAGAGAACCTTTCTTCTTATCTCATGTCTCCTTACTTTGCTTAAGAGCCTTTAGAGAGGGATGTTGTCCAAGGCTTTCTGAAAGTCCAAGTACTCTACGTGATTTCTCTGCTTTTATAAAGTGTTGACTCTTCCCGAACAGATCATGTTCATCTATGTGTCTGATAATTCTGTTCTTTACTATAGCTTCAACCAAATTGTCTGGTACTGAAATGAGGCTTACTGACCTATAATTGCTAGGATTGCCTCTGAAGACTTTTTAAAAAATCAGCATCACATTAGTTATCTGCCAGTCATTTGGTACAGAGTCTGGTTTAAGTTATAGGTTACATATCACAGGTAGTAGTTTATCAATTTCTTATTTTAGTTCCTTCAGAAGTCTTGGATGAAAATCATCTGGTCCTGGTGACTTATTACTATTTAATTTATCAATTTGTTCCAAACCTCCTTTACTGAAATCTTAATCTGGGACAATTCCTCAGATTTGTCCCCCACAAAAATGGCTCAGGTGTGGGAATCCCTTTCACATCCTCTGCAGTGAAAGAAGACCAATGTAAAGAATTCATTTAGCTTCTCTGCAATGGCCTTGTCTTCGTTGAACGCTCTTTGAGCACCTCGATTGTTCAATGGCCCCATCAGTTATCTGGCAGGTTTCCTGCTTCTGATGTACTTCAAAAAAAAATTTGCTCTTCGTTTTTGTGTCTTTTGCTAGTTTCTCTTCAAATTCTTTCTTGACCTGCCTTACTATACTTTCATACTTGACCTGCCAAAGATTATCCTCACTAGGATTTGATTTCCAAATTTTAAAGGATGTCTTTTTGTCCCTGGCTGCCACTTTCATTCTGTTGCTTAACTATGGTGGCATGGTTTTTGGTTGGGGGAGGGAGGGGTGGTTTGGTCCTCTTACTGTTTTTTTTATTATTTTGTATATACATATAGTTTGAGCCTTCTATTATGGTGTTTTTAAATAGTTTCCATGCAGCTTACAGGCACTTCACTCATGTGACTGTTCCTTTTAATTTCCATTTAACTAGACTCCTCATTTTTGTGTAGTTCCCCTTTTTGAAACCAAATGCTACTGTATTGGGTTACTTTGATATTTTTCCCCTACAAAGATTTTAATTTTAATTACAATTACATTATTGTTGCTATTGCCCAGTGGTTCAGCTATATTCATATCTTGGACCAGATCCTGTGCTCCACTGAGGGCTAAATTAAGAATTGCCTCTTCCCTTGTGAGTTCCAGCACTAGCTGCTCCAAGAAGCAGTCATTAATGGGGTCTAGAAATTTTATGTCTGCATCCTGTCCTGAGATGACATGTATCCAGTCAATTTTGGAATAACTGAAATTCCCCATTATTATAGGTTTTTCTGGTTTGGTAGCCTCTCTAATCTTCCTGAGTATTTCACAATGAAGTAACTCATCCAATCACCACTCTTCCTCTTTAGCTAATTTACATGCAAGAATCTATGGTGACAATGTCTCGGTGGAATGAGGGAGATTGGGCACATGTCAAGAGTTCTTATTGGTTGCTTACCTGACACAGTTGTCATTGCTCTGAAAGATTCTGTGTCTGCATAGTAGTAGTTTGGTCATCAGTGCTTGAAAGGCTCCCCACAGTTCTGCTCCTTGTCGCCATGGTGCATTGAGGCAGCACTGCTGGGGCAACTGAGGCAGTAGTACAGGTGAAACCCTTACAGCAGAGACAATAGGACTTGGGGCTCTCCCTGCTCACGCTTCACGAAGTCAGACCGGTACTAATGCTGCCTTTTAAACCAATAAATCAATTATAAATTAAATCCACATTCACCAGTACTCTGGTTGCTTTGTGCTGCTCTGGTGACAAAAAGCAACTCTATGCCTGGTTTAATTGGTGAAGAAACTCACCTGGTTTGTGCTACTCTGGAGTACCTGTCCTTAAAAGTTGAAATTAAAAAAAAATAAAAAAAATTCATTACTGATACTACATATTTTCAAATCATTAAGAATATCACACAGTAAGGTTCTCTTTGGTTTTTTTTCTTTGATGTTCATGTAGTAATTTTTTAAAAATTAAGGATATTTAAAATTTAAGGAAGTTTTTGTGTGGAAATTGTTAAAGATGGAATAAAGTTTAAAGTAAATATCAGTAATTTAAGGGTAAAAACGTTACATGGATGTTGTGCCTAAATATGTGATGCCATCCAAAAACCATATTATTATGATTAAGGTATTTTAATACTAGTGATTCTAAATTAGGTTAAATTAACTTTTGAAGACTGATTTTTTTTTTCATATTTCTCTTTCCCCTTATGACATCACTGCAGGATATGTTGTTTGGGTGCTCTAACACTGCATTTCTCCCCTTAATGTTTGGGTTTCTAGTAACTTTTAGTTCTGAATGTCCTGTGTTTTTAATGCTTGGCCTTCTGGTAATTACAACATTCTTTATACAGTTTTTTTGCCCTTCAGTTATTGATAGATACTCTCAACCTTAACCCCATATTAATACAGCTTTTTGTCTGAGAATACGATAAGGAAAGATTTCATTCACCACTCTATTTAAATTTAACTTCTGTTGTAAAATCATTCTAGCAAAGGGAAAAACTAGAAACAACATGTGTGAAGTTTTATTGGCAGAAAAGTAAGAAAAAGTTAAGGACTTGGCAAGAGGGACACTACTGCTTGTGTTGCTTATCCCCTTAACTGCATCAGGCAATATCCCAAAAGCCAGTCTAGCTATTTTAATGATCATTGTTCCTAGTGAAAGGTGTATATATACTGTGACGGGGCAGGACCAGATGGCTATAGTAAAGTAGTGAAGAACAGGTATGTTAGCCCCAGGCTAAACAAATCCCTGGTACCACGGTAACCAAATGGCAGTTGCTCCAGGTTAATCAAGACACCTGGGCCCAATTAAGATCCTTCTAGAAAGCAGTGGAGATAGGTTGATTGGGATACCTGAAGCCAATCAAGGGCTGGCTGGAACTAGTTAAAAGCCTTCCAGTTAATCAGTGAGGTGCATCAGGAGCTGTAGGAGAAAGCTGTGCGGTTGGAGAGACTGAGCAGTACAAACCATATCAGGCACAAGGAAGGAGGCCCTGAGGTAAGGGTGAAGTGGATCTTGAGGAAGTGGCGGGCTGCTGTGGGGAAGTGGCCCAGGGAATTGTATGTGTCCTGTTTCTAAAAAGTCAGCTACCATAGCTGATACTATTAGGGTCCCTGGGCTGGAGCCCGGAGTAGAGGGCAGGCCCAGGCTCTCCCATTTGCCCCCCAATTAATCACTGAGTGGGAGACAACAGAGACTGTGCGAGGGAGGGTTGCTTCTCCTCACCTCCCTTGCTGGCTTATGATGAAAATGGCTCAGTAGGCTGTGACCCTTGCCTCTAGAGAGAGAAGGGCTACGTGGAGGGTCACAGTGAGCCTCTGAGGCTAGCAAAATCCCTCAGGAAATGCGGGACCCATGGAGACAAGGACAGAGTTTTGTCACAATACAGTTCTATGTTTTTCGAGTACACTGCATTTAGATTTTCTTCTGCAGTACTTCTCATTCACACCAGACTGAATTATTTGGTCTTCAGGCCTGTATTATTTCATCCTGGAAATTGCCAAATAAAACACTGCCAAAAATGTGAGAGATGTACAATAGTGTTTGCCTAGATATGAATATATCACACAGCATTGCCTGGCCTAAGAAGTGTAAGTAAGTGTGTGTGTTGCTATAATTTTTTTACCAACAAGAGATGCCAGATTGTTAAAGATAAGCCCACACATACACTGGTAGACATATAAATCCATGCACTAGCTATGTGATTGTGAGGATACAGGACCTTAGGTACTAACACACAACTTTGAAAATTTGTATAGATATTAGTATTTGTGTTATGGTGGCTTGGAGTGGTGTGCAAGATTAATGGAGAAAAATGAATAGCAGTGGTCTCCTCCTACTCAGTAAGTGTGCTGAGCATGAACTCGTCATTACGAACACAATTTTCAGGGAAGCTGATAAATATAAACTTTGCAGATACATCTGAATTTAAAGCACTGGCACCTGATTTACCATGCCAATATACAGCACTGGGACATCAAGATCACCAGAGCAATGTGAGGAGCAAGCTGTTGGACCAACCCCAAGATGATCAGAGCTGTTTTCATTTTACATGTTGTTGCGCCTCAGCGAAACAATGCTGAACAGATTAAACTGAAATTGAACATAGCAAAGTTGAGATATCCATTCCATCAAGAAAAACTGAGGGAAAACATAGAGGAAAAAATTTAAAGCATTACATCATCAGCCAATTACACTCAAAAAGTGGAATATATTCAAATTGGCCATCCTTCAAGCCTCCAAAGAAACTAGGTAAAAAGCAAACCAAGGATGGGTTTGATGAAAATGTTGATGAAATCAAAAAGATCTTCAAGGAAAAGAACAAGGTGTTTGTCCTGGCAAAATGAGAATCAGTCAACATCAAAGAAAGACAAATTCAAGTACCTGCAAGCCAAGGCTCAAATATGGCTTCATATCCTATAGGATAACTGGTAGGGAAAAGAAAGCAGAAGTAGTACAGCATTATGCCAATACTAACAACACAGAGTTGTTTTATGACCCCCTGAAGGTCATAAAGGTCAGGGGGAGGCATAGCTCAGTGGTTTGAGCATTGGCCTGCTAAAGCCAGGGTTGTGAGTTCAATTCTTGAGGGGGCCACTTAGGGATCTGGGGCAAAATCAGTTCTTGTTCCTGCTAGTGAAGGCAGGGGGCTGGACTCGATGACCTTTCAAGGTCCCTTCCAGTTCTAGGAGATGGCATATCTCCATTAATTTATTTATTTTATTTTTTTATTAAAGGTCATTTATGACCCAATGTAATCAGGATCAGTTCCACCAAAGTGTTCAGATGGTGTTACATTAATCAAGGACAGGAGAGGCATATCTGAAAGAGCTACTGAACCATCCCTCTATTGTTAACCCACAAGTGCTAAAGGAATGGATACATCTTCCCATATATGAAGAAAATTGCCCAGTTACTTATCATTGAGGAAGTGCAAAAAGTTGTCAAACAAATGAAGCCTGACAAATGCAGTATACCACCTGAAATATTTAAATTTCAAGGCCCCAAAACTCAACTATCTATATGAAATTATTAAGGATAATTGGGACCCTGAGAAAAATTCCTCAGGATTTCAGAGATCCAATCATAGTTACACTATACAAAAACAAAGGCAATAAACCCGGCTGTGGCAACTTCTGGGGCATCTCCCTGCTATTCGTAGATGGTAAAATCCTCACTTGTATTTTGCTCAATAGTCTTGTAAAAAAGTATCAGAGAAGCTTCTACCAGAGACCCAATGTGGATTTAGATCAGATTGGAGCACCACAGGCATGATTTTCATTGTGAGACAGATTCAGGAAAAACAGATTGAACAAAACATGGAACTGTATCCTGTCTTCATTGATCTAAAAAAAGCGTTTGACACTGTGAGCAGAAATGACCTCTGGAGAATTTTAGAAAAGTTTGGCTGGCCCACCAAATTTGTGAACATCAAACGTCGTTTCCATGAAGACATGACTCATCAATAGTGGCCTCTCTAACCCATTCTCTTTATTTAATGGAGGATGAAACAAGGCTGCATGCAGGCACTGGTCTGTGGTCTCTTCTTCATAGATGTTCTGAATTATATAACTTACAACCTTCAAAAGAGCATTTACATAAGGTACAGAACTGATTAAAAACTCTTCAATCGCTAAAGACTTACTGCAAAGACAAAAATGTATTGAAGAACTCATATGTGAAGACTTTTTAGCAGATGACTGCGCTTTATTATTCAGTCATAGTGGAAGTGATCTACAGCTTATCCTTGTCAGGATCTCAGAGGTAATTAAACAATTTGGAGTCACCATCAACCTGGAAAAAAACTAAAGTCTTTTTCCAACCAGCCCCATCAACTACTACCACTTGAGCCATCGATAGTACAAAACTAAAGAAAGTCAATCACTTTACGTACCTTGGTAATACCATCTCAAGTGAGGATTCCCTGGATCAAGAAATATCAAACAGAATACAAAAGGCAGAGAGGGTTTCAGAAGATTTAGCCATAGGATACTCAACCAGCATACCATCAAACTGTCAACAAAACTAATGATATACAATGCAGCAGTGATAGCATCTCTTTTCTATGGGTATGAAAAACAATTACCATAAACGCATCAACTTGAAAAATTTCACAAACACTGACTTCAATCTATTCTGAAGATATGCCGGAAAGACAAAGTGTCAAATATTAACATCCTTGAAAGGGTAAAATCAACTAGTATCCAGGCAATGATTATCAAAGCTCAGCATAGATGGGCAGATCATGGTAACAGAATGGGTGGTGAAAGACTCCTGAAAAAAGTCATCTATAGTGAGCTGAAATTTGGAAAGTGCAAGAAGGGTGCTCCATGTAAATGCTGCAGAGACACCCTTAAAAGAATCACACATCGTGACATAAAAGTTGGTAACTTCAAAGACACAGCGGAGGACAGACCTGAATGGAGAGGAACTATCACTAAAGGTTGTAAACACTTTGACAAAGGCAGATGCAAAAAACTGATTAGAAAAGGGCCAAACATCATGCCAAGTCTTCAGTGGGAGCCTACAGATTCCTAGGTAATATCTGTTCATGACCTTGCTGCTCATAGACTGGACTATACAGCCACAAGAGAACACACGAGATGCTGTGACATTGTCAGATATGATAGACAGCCATACTAGATAATCGAAGATGTGAGTTATCTGCCATAACCACCAAAATACATTTGTATATTAATCAAAGGTGACATTCACTCTGTATATCAGAATTGTGTAAAAAGTCACCACCATAAATAAAGCTCACCCGTTTGCAGAGGATGCACACAAAGCCTATAGGCCATTTAATTCCTACATAAATGCTCAAAACAGGGCTTAATTGGGACTTAAGTACTGCATGGATCTTGTGCCGATGGTTGAATTTCACCCTATGATATTAGTGTCATGCTAACCTAGCTTTATCTATGTAACTTTTTGTTTTACAATAGAACACAATGTTCTAAAGCCAACATTTTGACCACTTCTATAGAAGGATTATAGGAAAGCTCACGTGAGCTGAATGCAGCCGGGAACTGCAGTAGTTTATACTAGGTCCAAATGCCTCAATATATCAAATGAACAATACTTACCTAAAAGTGTTATTGCCCTGTAGGAGTGTAGTGTCTCCTTAAGTGGAGTTCAAGACAGTTCACCCTGCACTGTAATAATACTTTCAGCTAACCTTGCCTCTATAGATAAATCCTATACAAAAAACTTGATCAAGCTAGAGTCATAAATAGAGATCAGTTGCTTAAGGAAAAAAACGTGATTAATGTTGCAGTTTATTATTTTAAAATAGTTTGAAAGGTAGGACATTCAAAGGTAAAGATAACATCATCAAAAAAAGAAATATTTGAAAGTCTGAAAACCCAGTAACAAGGTTCCACAAATAAGTTTAACTTTCCTTCTGTGTCCTGTCACACTTAGTAACATTCATGATGTAAAATCACATCTGTGGCAACTATCACAATTTCATTCCAAATTTTTGTCATCTGTCCTTGGTGTGCAATAGGTCAGCTCATAGTGTAATTTGTTTTGGAGCATGATGTACTGTGTAGTCTTCAGCCTTTATTTGACTAGAGGATGTTTTAGGGTATATATCTGTTTGTGTCAATGGATGTTTGGGTCTGACTCTCAACAGAGAAAATAATATAATTTAGTGATCTTTGTACTCGACATTGGCTAGACCGTATAGATTTGACTTTATTTGATTTTGTTGTTAGACTGGGTGTTTGGTTATGCTGGAATGGTAGGCAGGGATGGGTGTTTGGAAAAATGTATCTACAGATGATAAAATATGATAACTATTGGGGTCTCTTGACTACTGTGATGGTTTGGGGAATATGTCTGTTAACTTATGAATTACATTTAATTTTTTTGAACTCCATTTCTGACTGTAACCTTCAGTGTGAATTAAAACGAGAAGACAGACCATGTCTGAGGATCTGAAACAAGACCAACAATTGAGTAGCCCTCCCCTTGCAGGAAGGTGGCTACTGGCCAAAAAACATTGACTTGCTAATGACTCTTATCTGCTTTAACAACCATGGGGAGGGGAGGGGTAGGAGAATGGAAAAACCCCAGCAAGAGAGGAGGAGAAGCTTGCTCTTGGAAAAAAGACACTCTAACACAGAGGGGTACATGATCATTAGAATGAGAAAACTGAGCAGGAGGAGAGGGGGCAGAAGGGACTTGGAACCCCTAACTTCACAAAGGATATTGATCACAACCCAAAAGAGAATCAAGAGGGGTGTGGACACAGGAGGGAGGGGTTTTTGCATGCAGATGTATGTTGTTTTTCCACATATTTGTACCTCTCTTGTGCTTCCTAAGATTAAAGTGTGTGTGGTTCAGAGACTCTTTTGCAAAGACATTCTTTTGCAAAGATCTTTTGCAAAGATCAACTGACATGATCCCTGAAGTGTTAAACTATACACTGAGTGCCTCATAGGTGGCATTCTAGGGAGAGTGTACTAAGCTACCGAGGCGGGTGTGTGTTTAACATTAGACTAAGGCAGCTGGGCTCTAGGGCCCCGCATCCTAAGATTGGGTACCAGATGGGGAATCTACACCCGGGGAATGTGCCACAGATGACAGACTTAGACTATATCCACACTTTGAGCTAGGGGTGTGTGATGAGGGCTCAGAGGGCTGGGCAGCCTAGTGGTTAGCATACCTAGGGTTACCATACGTCCTCTTTTTCCCGGACATGTCCGGCTTTTCGGCAGTCAAACCCCCATCCGGGGGGAATTGCCAAAAAGCCGAACATGTCCGGGAAAATGGCGGCTCTACTCCTCCCTGACTCTTCGGCTTTGTTTAAGAGCCGGGCTGCCCGAGCGCTACCGGTTTTGGGCAGCCCCCGTGCCTCCGGACCCTGCGCCGCCGGAGCCCGGGAGGGGAAGTGCCCGGCTGGGGGCGCAGGGTCCGGAGGCATAGGGGCTGCCCAAAGCCCGAGCGCTACCGGCTTCACGGTTTGCCGGGCAGCCTCCAGACCCTGCGCCCCCGGCTGGGCGCTTCCCCTCCCGGGCTCCAGCTGCGCTGGGGAAGCGCCGGCTGGGGGCGCAGGGTCTGGGGGCTGCCCGGCAAACCCTGAAGCCGGTAGCACTGGGGCAGCCCTTTCCCCCTGGCTGGGAGTGGGAGGGAGGAGGGGGCGGAGTTAGGGTGGGGAAGGGGCGGAGTTGGGGCGGGGCTAGGGGTGGGGGAAATGGGCAGGGCCAGGGCCGTGGAGGGTCCTCTTTTTTTATTTATGAGATATGGTAACCCTAGCATACCTGATTTCCAGCTTCTTGCTTCTCTGTTAGGGCAGTAGAGGTGTCTGCTCCTGACCTTCAGCTGTGAATCTTCAGCTTTCCACCTGTGTCTGGGCCCTTCCTCTCCACTGGGTCCCAGCCCAGGACTCTGGGAAGCAACACTGGCAGGGTCCTCCTTGCAGCAAGTCTACGTTTACTTCCCTGGGCTACTTCCTACCAATAGTTCCCTTCAGTTTGTGGTGTGGCTCCTATAGACCAAACAGTCAGCTGCTCACCCCAACAAAAAGTCCAAAGAAGCAGGGACCTGCTAGTTCTCAAAGGGGTCAGGGGCCAGACAAGACCCTGCCTGTAGACCTTACCTGCTCTTTGGTCCCCTCTCTGGCTCAGCTTTCTGTCTGGCTTCCTGGAGAAAGATTTCTCTCTTCTGTCCACCAACCTCTGCCTGAGCTTCTGAGTTCTCTTTTAATCTGCTCCTCCAGCCAGAGCGTGTTCAGCAGGCCTAGAGGGGTGGGGCTAGCTGGGCCCAGTGTGGGGTTTGTATACCCCATCACAGGGTGCAATTCCCCTGCTTGCATACACGTACTCATGGTAGCTTGATGAGAGCTCCTGCAAGTGTAAACAGTGCAGTTCAACCGCAATATCTTAGGCAGCAGTGGCATGGTGTAGCCGTGCCAAGTGCAAACACTCCTGAAACTGGTGGGTATATACTTGGCGCAGCTAAGCTGTACCTCCCATGCTGCTGCTGCTGCCCATGGTACCACGGCTAGCCTACAGTAGAACCTCAAAGATACAAACACCAGAGTTAGGGACTTACCGGTCAACCAGACACCCTGTGAAACTGAAAGTGATCAATCAGGCAGCAGTGGAGAAAAAAAAAGAAAAAGCCAGCAAATACCAAACTGCCTCAGGGCTTTAGCCCTGGCCAGGGCCGATTCTTTGTTTTTTGCCACCCCAAGCATGGCAGTCAGGCGGCCTTCAGCGGCATGTTTGTGGGCGGTCCACAGTCACGCGGATTCGGCAGCGTGTCTGCGGGTGATCTGTCGGTCCCGTGCCTTCAGTGTACCCGCTGCCGAAACTGTGGGACCGGCGGACCTCCCGCAGGCACGCCACCAAAGGCTGCCTGACTGCCACCCTCCCAGCGACCAGCAGGCCGCCTCCCGCGGCTTGCCATCCCAGGCATGCGCTTGCTGCGCTGGTGCCTGGAGCCGCCCCTGGCCCTGGGGCTCACAGCTTCAGCTGCGGGGCTTAAGCCCCAATCCCCGGCACCCTCCATGGGGCAGAAGCTGGGAATGGAGCTGCAGAGCTGAAGCCCTAAGCCCCAGCGCTCCCCCTACCCCTGTCTAAAGCCCTGAACCCTGATGCTCCCAGGGGGCAGAAGCCCTGAGGCCCCTGCCGGGAGCCCTGGCAGCCCCTAGGGTCAGAAGCCCTGACCTCTTTCCCCCCCATGGCTGCAGCCCCAAAGCTCCCATGGCTGAAGTCCGTAACATCTTGTTCAGAGTTACAGACCATTTCAGAATTACGGACGACCCCCATTCCCGAGGTGTCTGTAACTCGGAGGTTCTATTGTATTTATGCTTGCACTAACTCTCATCAAGATACTGTGAGTATGTGTACATGAGCCAGGGAATCACATTCCTAGCTCATAGGGTAGAAGTAGCCTTAAAGACCGCGTCTGTAGTGGACACTGCTCAGATCCAGTGGGCTGAGCAGATAGGTCCAATACAGGAGCCTAGTGACCATCCACAAAGGGAGAGTCAGCCAGGGCTGTAACAACTAGATCAGTGGATATGACTGTAGAAGGAGAAGGTTTGGAAGAACTTCTGTGGTTTTATTGTATAGCTTTAATACTGGCATTTGGAAGGTTTTTAATGTGTGTCTCTGATAAGTGAATGAGTTTGCGCCCAGTGGCTTTGATGCATGATTATGGATACTTTTTGAAAAGAACATAACTTGCCAGTGGCAAGTTACAGTTAAATAGACGAGATTACTTCTTGTGTGTATGTGCCTAAAATCTTTCTTTTGAAATGTCTTAACATCTAAAAATGCAAGAAAAATGAATATTTATATTTCAAAAACTTCCAGGCCAAGATCCCAGAAGGGAATGCAGACATGGCTATCTGTTGTTTTTTTACATCAGCTCAGGTCCTCCATCCAGGTGAACTCTAAATGAGGGTGTTTATAGAAAAGAGGTGGGGGAGAGATAAAGGATATTCCCTACACAGCTTCACCTGCTGGGGCAGATCCACAGCTGGTGTAAATTGATGCAGCTCCACTAACTTCAGTAGTGTTACACCACTTTACGCCAGCTGAGGATCTGACCCATTGCATGCACTTTTGCTTCCCTCTCTGCGTGTGCCTGCTTGAGGACAGGAATTCATTTGATACATTTCTTTTCTTGTCCTCCCTCCCCAATGCTGTATCCCATCAGCACAGGGTGACGTGGTGATACCTAACTTTGTGGATTCAGACCTGTTATAATGACCACCATTCTATGCGTGCCCCCGCCCTGCGCTGCTTGGATCTACTTTATCCACTGATGAAAGGATGGTCCATTTGCTCTGTATTTCCTACACCCACCTTGTATGTGACATGCAATATGAAGAGTACATCTCTGATTGGTGCTTTGCCCAAAACCAAAAAAACAAGCAGCGCACTGATGTGACCCATGAATTCAAAGAAGAGATTACTTACTTCTGGCCTACAGCAATAAAGAGGATTTTCATACAGGAAAGAGCACTTTCCTATATACAAAAGACAATCTGACTTCAGTGTGTAACGAAAACTAATGGTGGACCCCTGTGTTAAATAAAATGGCTGAAAACAAAAATCTTAGTAACATCTTTTCATTATGTGCCTGTCAACATTTGTGACTGACTAAATCGAGTGCCCAGTTATGCTGTTTGTTCACAGTGTCAATGAAACCATGAATTTGATATTTTCCTTTAATACTTGACAATCAATAGAAATAAATGTGCAGTAAATGATAGAGCACAAACAAAGGACAGCAGTAGGTATTTTTCTCCTGGCAGTGCTTTCCTTAACTTGCCAGAAAGAACTGCTGATGAGCGAGGCAGCATCCCTCACTTAACTTCTGGTGGCCTAGTGAGCTAGAGAACAGATTGGAACTACAAACCCTAACCCTATAGCTCTATATCTAATCTATCCTGCTGAGAAGTGGAGACCCCCCATCATTAGTTCAATAGCACAAACCTAGTGGAATAGTTTTGTTTTGCACATCAAGTTCCTAATAAACATCATACTTATTATCACTAAGGTGTGACTTGCTACTGAAGATTATTTGATATCTGTTTTCTATCATAAATTCTGCTCCTTATTTTTTCTTGATTAAAAAGTATTAGGTTTGGAGACTGAAGACAATGGTTTTTCATTCTGTGGCCATTCTTGAAAAGTGAAAGGACAGACAGTGACCAGACAGGATGGTGACTGTTTCTGGAATCAGCGCCTGTTTTTTTTTAATGTATTTTGAACCCGCCACATATTCAGAAATATGAAGTTGGAGGCTTCAAATGTTCAGCTTCCTATTTTAAAACCTTCATTTAAGTTGCTTAGTGGCAAAGATTAGGGTCGAAGTTGTCTGTAATAACATAGTGCATCATAATTTGCTCCTATTATTAATTCTCCCAAAGAGTTCAATGACCTTTGTAAAATAAAATCAGATGGAATTGACATATTTGTTTTAGAAGATGCTAATCAATATCTATTTTGTTAGCCAATATGGTTATGTCGGCTGTTACAATGATTTATTTCAGTTTGTTGACCAAAGGTGGGTGAATGGTTCATAAGAGTGCTAAAAATGGCAAGGGTTAATAAATTCAGATGAGGTTGTCATCTTATTACCAGAGAGCAGTGAGTGAAGCACAGCCATTTAATTAACCTAGTCGCAATGAATTTCAAGCAACGTGCAGCTAACACTCCATCTATTAAAACTGTGAAGCAGATGGTAGTGAGCAGTTTTGTCAGCCATAAATAGGATACCAATTTAAATTATTTGCTGCACTGGATTTTATAGGATAAAATTATCTTGAAATTACATGGTCGGATATTTAATTATCTAACTCTTTTTCTTTTAAAATGTATATAACTGAGAAGGTTCTTGGTGCAATGGTAGAAAACTCAATGCCTTCATGAAGTTTCAGAACCGGAAAGCTAGAAAAACAAATCAAACTATGTTGAACTGGTTTTGCAGTGACAGAATGTAATGCCTATAGGAGGGCATTTTTTTTTCTAACCCAAGGCGGTTGGTGGTGGATTGACTTGCATCTGAAGCACAAGGGCCGATATCCTTTGTAAAGCTTTAGCTTAGCTCATGTAACTGTTGAGAAGATTTGGCATATTAATACTAGGTAACCATTGAAAGACCACATTTTTAATATATTGGCCGCTTCTCTTTTGCTCTAGATAAATGATTGTGATAAACATTATCACATTTAACATGTTCCCTTCCACTTTGCACCATGAAATTGAATTATGCTATGCTGTGATTGTACACAGTTTTGCAACACTACTACATATTACGGGCCTGGGGGCAGTTTACACATTGCCTGATATATGTAGTCATTTCACTGTAACTAACAAATGAACACTGTTTCTGGTCTCTGTAGAGGGAACTGCGGGCTTAAAAGACAAATCTGGAACAGGGCAGTGTTGTTGGTGCTACAGAGTGTTGCTAGTGCTGCAGAGCTTTTAATGCTGCTAGTTCGGCTGTTCTTGGAGCTCCAATGTTAGCTGCAGTAGCAGAGCGTGCAGTTTGTTGATTCAGCAAACCTTAATGTTGTTAATAAAGACCACATGCTCAGTTTGGTGATGAAGGTGGTTGGCCAGGTTTATTGTCGACAAAGCACAGTCCTAGTGCCCTGTAGGAGCTACAGGTACACTAATATATGTATGCCTTTGACAAGGAACCAGTTCAATCAGCACCCCAGGATGCTATCCCCTAGACTCGCACAAAGATGCCCCTCCTATGACTGCTCCTTTTATACACTGACACAAACAGTGTATTACACTCCAAGTGTTACTGTCCGGGGAGATCTTGGCAGACCATCCACCCTCCTACTGTGTACTGCTAATTTGAACAAAACATCCTCATCCATTATCCTGTCATCCCATTCTTAATTTATGAGTGTATTCCTGTACCATCTCTTGGGAATTTATTTGCGTAGTTACTTGAGAACTCTCAGTGTTCTTGTAGTGTTCTTTCAGGTCAGGAATGTGCTTACTTGGTTAGCTAATACCTAGTGTGTTGCTATTTTGCCAAGGCTAGGCCTACTCTGGTTCACAGCCTTTGGCTCATACTGTTAGTTATGCCAAGGGTTCCAGCAAGGCCTACAGACATTACATGCCTGTATGAGTTCTCATATGCTTTTGGAACTTATCAGCTATTGGATTGACTTTATTCACAAAGTTGCTGCTGTTATATGAAATCCACTATAGTGAAACTGCCGGGGAGGAGCAGAGAAAGTAGCTCTGTTAGAATCACCGTTTGCCTCAGGATTGTACCTAAATTTCATTTCCTAGCTAAGAAGCAAATACTGGTTTGTTTGTTTTTTTTGTTTGTTTGTTTGCAATGGGAATACAAGCATGGGAGAAAAAAGTGAAGCCTCAATCTTGAAAGCAGGTAGGACACTGAACATGGGAAAATGCTGTGCTTCCGCCAGCATTTGAGAGGAAGAAAGAAAATTGTCTCTAAAACCCCAAAGAAAATAGATCTGCTAGACCCATTCAGTTCTGCATTTACGTTCTCCTTTTTGAAAGTGCAATGTGGCAATAACAAGACTGCCTTGTGTGAATAAGGTTCATTAAACTGACAGAAAAGTAGAGGCTGTGCATTTCTTTATTTGAATGACTCTCTGGGACTTCTTTATTTGAACAACTCTGAGACTTTCTCCTTAAAGAGCAGCACAAGGCAAGGGTGTCTTTTGTCACCTCCTTCTGATTGCTCTGCCCGTTGAACTGCTTGCAATAGCTATCATCATCTCCCCAGAGACTCAGGAGGGTCCCTAGCCTCTGTCTGTCAGAGGGTGGAGATGGATGGCAGGAGAGAGATCACTTGATCATTGCCTGTTAGGTTCACTTCCTCTGGGGCACCTGGCATTGGCCACTGTCGGTAGACAGGATACTGGGCTAGATGGACCTTTGGTCTGACCCGGTACGACCTTTCTTATGTTCTTATGACATCATAATCCATGACTAAGGACATAAAATTGCTTTTTTCACACATGACATCCTGTTTTATCTCAGTAAAACACAAGCCTCTGTTCAATGTCTTAAAGAAGTCTTCTTAGAGGCCTATAGCTCTATATCTGGTTTTCATGTAAATATGACTAAATCAGAGGTGATTCCTTGAGCAATCATCGGGCAAGAATCTCTTTAATTTTCTATGCCAATGGCTCCATGAGGAATTCAAATACCCGATAGTAGAAACCTCACCCAATTTAAGTAAACTAATAATAGTAAACATACAATTCTTTTTAACATACCTTACATCAAGAAGGCAAAGATGACATTATCTATGTTTGGCTGAATCAAAAACATTATATGAAACATGCAGCAATTTTACATGGCATGGAAAGAGAATGAGAATCAGCTTATTTGAGCTCCAAAGGCCAACAAAAAATAAAATGAAGTATTCACCTCCCCCAAGAACTTTCAGAAATTGGATAGCTGTGATCTAATATCTTTGGAAGTCCTATACAGAAACTCAAAACAGCAGCCCTGTCTAGAAAAACATAGAAGCAGCTGATTGCTCTCTTATTCTTTCCAACTTGATTTATGGTGACAGCATTTTGCTTCCTCAGGAAATCAGACAATTCTAGGGGCCACTCTGCAACTGTGGAAAGAGGAAAATCAGATTACCTTGGTATAATGCCCAAATTCTCACAGACTTCCAGATACATCCAGGCTACTAAGATAAGAAGACGCTCACTTTAAAAGATGGATGCCAAAGGGCTATCAAGCATTGGAGAGTTTTTCCACGCCAGGGTATTAGTGAACTTTGAATGGCTCAAAACTAAATTTAATCTTTCTTTCAATTTTTATATATACCTATAAGTTATTCACTTCTCCTTGAAACTGTTACAAAGGAGAAACCCTGCAACTGGGAAAGAGCCAGTTAGAAGAAACATTCAGACAATGGCCTAAGTCAGTGGCTTTCAATCTTTCCAGATTACTGTACCCCTTTCAGGATTCTGATTTGTCTTGCAGAGACTTGGCCAGTGCTTTTGTTGTAGCCTGTTGTAAAACTAGGCAAATCTCTAGATGAGTTGATGTACCCCTAGAAGACCTCTGTGTACCCCCATGGGTACCCGTACCCCTGGTTGAGAACCACTGGCCTAACCCAAAGAATTCCTGAGTCTATCATACAGCTTCTTCACTGAGAAACACTAGAAGGTCCATAACCAAGTTCTATGACCATTTACAGCAGCTGAGAATTTGCCCCCAGGTCTTAAAATACCTAACTCACAGGGGATCTGTGAGGATAAATACATTAGAGAGTGAGAGGCACTCCGCTGGTACAGAAATGGGGGCCACGTAAGTACCTTAGATCATCACTGGCAAAAAGTACTTGTGTATTCCTTTTGAAGCCTCTATCTGGAACATTCACCAGTAAATACAGTATTCATGCTGTATAGACTTTACTATTTTCCTTCTGTTTTGAACAAAATAAATCCAGACTTACCTTTTAAGATGCTCTGTGAGTATCGGTTGCCCTCACTCATACTTTGTTTATGGAACTGCTGTTACATATGCTGATTTTGGGCATTGATCCACCACTTCACGCATTCCAAGCTGGCAGTTGATTCAGTTTTTAACTCTTCATTATACATTCCAAAAATAGAGCCACAAGACCAAGTATCTAGTTCTAATATACGAGTTCAGAATGCAATAACTATGGTGAGCAAAAAGGTGAGTGTACCTTAGAAGCCCTACATTAAACATGAAGAGTTTTAACCTTTTGAAAACAAAACATTGGATCAACACCTTCAGAAGAAGCTTCTATAAATGACGGGGTGCACATGAATCACCTGGGACCTGATAAATAATAAATATACAGTACCATAACATTTACTAATAAACATAATACCTAGGGCTTACATAGAATTTTTCATTAGTAGATCTCACAGTGCTTTACAAAGAATATCAGTATTACTTTAGCCATTTTAAAGATGGGGAAACTGAGGCACAGCTAGGTAAAGCAACCTGCCTGAGGTGACCCAGCAAGCGGTAGAGAGGGGAAAAGAGCTCAGTGAGCCCTATTCATGTCCATGCAAAAAAACAGAAAACCAGTATCAGTGATCAAAAGCCTATGAATATTTTTTTAAAGGCATATGCATTCAGGTAGACAAGTGTTTTAGGATCTCATGTCACATCAGCTGACAGTGCAATGCAATGTCCACATTGTACAGTATTGTTAATATAAAGAAATAAAGATGCTTAAGGAAGTAGTGGAAGAAGTCAATCAGTTATGAGTCTGGGTCACCCAGTATTAGCTGTTCACAGTTATTCAGATTGGGCCAAATCCTGAGTTCCTGGCTTTTATTCAAACTTCAGTGGGAGTTTGCCTGAGTAAGGACTGATGAAAAAATGAGGGATAGAATGTGTCCTCAAGCTAAATGATGAGAGGAGTAAGGGTGAGCATAGCTGCCTCAGCCTATAGCCTTGCCCAGACTGAGGCTCCAGGCCTTAGGGGAAGTGCAGGGACTACATGCCCAGTTCTCTCCCCCATGAGCAAGTTGATTGGGTGGAGTTGGCTGGACTTGAGGGGGGAGGATGCTGCATCCTGAAAAGGGGCTGCAGGAAATTATTCCTCCCCCTCCTCCAGTGCTTGTCTCCCAGAGGAGTTGTGCTCTCTAAACCACAATTCCTTCCCAGGTGTCCTCTTAGGATGGCACAGCTCCCTGACCCTTATACAGGACTGAACCTAAAGGTTCTGTCTAACCCAGAACAAGGCCCTCAGGATTTGCCCCATTATAAAGAGGTACTAATGAATATTCCCAATACTTAAAAATTATAGTCTAATTCTGTTTTAAAATAGACATTAAAATATGAACTCTGCCCCAGTTCAAACAATGTTGCACATTTCAAAAGAAAGATTAGACATGAATAAGGATGGATGCACTACATAGATTAGCTATGATTAAATTATAAGGGCCATCATCCTCATGCTTCAGGGCATATAGTTGTCACCAGCTGGGGTTAGGAAGAAATTTCCCCTATGGTACAATATTGCATAATTAAGCAGATCATGAGGATATTTACATCTTTCTCTAAAGCATCCAGGTTTGGCTGTTGTCAGAGACAGGATAATGGACTACTGTAGATGGACCATTGATTTGTCCTACTATGGCAATTCCTATTGTAATGAGTCTTCATGAATGAGGGTTTGTTTTTTTTATTAAAATTGGAACCGGAACAATTTCCTTCTGATTGGCTGGTCCCAGCTGTTAGTCATATAGCCAAACAAAGCTGCCTAGACTCCTGCCTCATGTTGTATAGCTCATTTTAAATGTATCATGAGGAGTCTGAAACGACACTGGATAGAAATTTTTAAAAAATGTTTAGTACACGGAGACCAGATTTGTCTCTTTCTCTGAGCATGCATGAGAGAGTGAGCCTGAACAGATCTTCTGGAAGGCTCTCAGGCTTCACAAATTCTTTACGTGTTCCTGATAGAAGGGACAGTGTCCTAACTTTATATAGAATCCTCTTTATGGAGGTTCATTACAGTATATTTAAATAACAACCTATTACAGATCCAGTGTTAATGTGGTTGGCTTACTTCTCAAATTTGCCTATTGGTACTTTCCATCACTTGACCTACTTATCTTAAAACATTTATAATCTGATGGGGGAAGTCCATATCTGAACGTCCAGTTTCATTTGTTTGTTTTTTTAAATCTGCCACTCCATTGCCAAGAAATTAAACAAACAGATGCCACTCTTTTTGTGGGGCTCCATTAAATACAATGTCTTATGCACCATCTGCTGGCTCTGCAGCAGCAATTAAGAGTTACATGCTATTCCCCAAACAGCACTGACATCAATTGATGATTCTGGGGTACAAGCAAGTTGTTCTCCCCACCTGGAAAATTTAAATACCTATAAAATGATATTTTGGTGTAAAGGACTGGATCTGCTAAGAAGAAAATGAGGAACTGTAAATAATTTTTCAATTGTAATGAATAAATGTCATTTCTACTCATTATACATTTAAAGTCAATAATGAGCAGATCCAGCGAGAATTACTGGATGTTGATGTGTACAGAAAACCAACATTCAAAAGTGTCAAATTTTGTGCTGGCTTTTTGACTGCCAGTTTTCCATATAATACATAGTTGTGGAGGACTGGATGGCTCAGGAGGTTGTTAATTGGACACAGGCTATTGATTTCTGGATCGCTGGTTCAAATCCACTTTGGGTTAGCAGCTACTGAAAATCACCACCATCTGATGACTGCTTGGTCCTGTCTGCAATAACGTAGTAGTCTCAGCCCATTGCCTGCTGTGCATGTGTACCTCACACAAAAGCAACAGCCCTGGTACTATTTGACAGATGGTTACGGGCTGAATGGGCCTGGGCTGCTACTCTCATCACTTTAGATGGTCACTTCATTGGAAGGCCAGTGTGAGGAAGTTTGCATTGCCATTGGTAGTGCTGGGTCTGCTTTATAGATAGATGACTTACTTCAGCCTCCAGAGCTGTCAAACCAGCTCCCTTTGCAAGCACTAAAAATTACTTATATTAAATAAATAAATAAAACCCAGTCTCGTTTTCCCCTAAATAACAAATTTCTGGGATTAAGATTCGAGCTAAATCAGGAATTGGGCCTGTGTCTGTTACATTGAGGCCACTTTATACCACTCTTGTAAGGAATCAGGGCCTGCAGCAACGCCATAGTGTTCCTACTGCATGGGAGACGGCTCATCTCTTCCTGGAAAATGTCTTCTGCTACCATGGGTACTGATGGGCATTGTATTGGACCAGGGTTCCCAGCTCATCTCGTGATTCTGGTGAGACTTTCTCAGCCTCCTTGGCATTGAGTGCCTCACCTCATCTGCCTATCATCTGCAGACTAGTGGGCAAACAGAGATGGTTAGTTAAATCTTGGAGCAATATGTTCTCTGCTTTTGAGTTACCTCCCGAACAACTAGTTCCCCCGCTGTGCTATGCCAAATTTGCATATGACAATTCAATCTATGACTCAAACCACTTTTAAAAATGATGGCTTTCATCCCTGCTTCCTCCCAGACTTACCTGTAAATTCCCCATTACTGGCCATTGCGGATTTAGTCTCCCACCTACAGTTCAGAAGTTCAAAGTACACCTACAGTCTGCGAAAGAAGCCTATAAACACTACGCAGATCAGGACCATCAGGCTGCCCCCAGTCTGGCTGTAGGGCACAAATTATGGCTGTCTGCCCAGAATCTTAAATCGAGCCTCCCATCTGCCAAACTAGACTACCAATACCTGAACCTCTTCAAGACTGTAGAAAACGTAAACCCAGTGATCATCAGTTTACAGCTGCCCGAATCCTTGAAGATCTCTCCTGTCTTTCACATCTCACTGTTAAAGCCTTACACTGAGAACCCATACACAAACAGCTCCAACTTGCCGTTGCTTCCCAAAACAGTCCATTGACAGGAGGAGTACTTGGTCCTCCAAATTCTTGAGTCTCAGTGGGTTCGAAGAAGGCTCCAGTACCTGGTGGAGTGGGAAGGATACGGTCAGGACAATCAGTCTTGGAACGGATAGAGAACATTCATGCCCTAGCCCTATCACGAGAGTCCCATCAGAAGTACCTCAAGAGACCAGGTTCTGAGGCCCCAGAGGCACCATCGAGGGGGGGTGGTATTGTCAGGAATTGGGGCCTGAAGCACCGCCAGTTTCTGGGCAACCTAACAAGTGCAGCTGGGCTGTATTAGGCTGCCTGATTGGCTACGCCACTTGATTGGTGGGAAGACTCAGCAGACCAGCTCTTAAGCCCACTAGCAGCAGCAGTTGAGCAGCTATTCAAAGCATTTGCCCACAGCTGCAATAGCTCTGGCAACTGCTTATTCTGACCCTTGCTCCTGCCTCGTTCCAGTCCCATTCCTGCCACATTCCTACCTTGCCTCACTTGCAGGTTACGTGGCTCTGACCCTCAGTTCCAATTCCTGACTTTGGCTCTGCCCTCTAACTCCAGATCTGACCCTGGGCTCCTATTCCTGGCTACAGACTCCTGCTCTAACCACTTGGCCTGATTCCTGCTCCAGCCACTGGCCATGACCGCCCATGTCCCAGTCTCTGACAGTTCTGTCAGGGACAAAAGGGCCTTCTTGAGTGGCTCATTTACATTACCAGAGTGGTCTGAGGTGGCTTTAGTGTAAATATAGCTCCCCTGTCTGCATTCTCCACTGCTGAGTCCTCTCTCAAACATCCAGTCCATATCTCCCTGCCAATCTCCTTGTCAACACTTATGGGTAACATTTTCAAAATGTACTGGAAATTTTGCCCTGTGACAATTAGTGGCGGCATTTATATAGTGTGGGCCAGAGTTTCATAGTTAGGCAACTGCACATCCACACGCACTTGCTTTCAATAATACTCAGTGTGTATATGCAAATCATGTAACCAACTAACTTAATGGGGTTGATATCACAGTTCTAGATCTTCATCAGACAATCTGATTGGTTCTATCCAGCTTTGGCAAAGGGCAGTTCCCCATGCTGCCTACACTGGAGAAGAATAGGCTGTGTGTAGGTTGTGTTAAACTCTGTGCTTGTGCATGGTAGCTTGTTTGGGGGTGAATTTTTAATACCATCTAATATATATTATCTTGACAATAAATATTTACTCAAGTTGTTCTTAATACTGTTTATACAGATCATCTGTAAAAGAAACTGGAAAAAAAATCACGGTCTCATAAATCAGATAAGATTTTAATTCTTTCTAGTCTCAGTAAATTTGCTCACGGTTTAAGAGATAAATTAAAACAGACAGCTTAATACATTAACCTTTCACCTCTGGAGACCTGGGCTCAAATGCTAAGTTAGATTGAGAAGTGAAAATTAGATTGATGATTTCCCCTTAGATGTGGTTCAGCGTCACAAAACCACTCCACAGTTTGCTGCATCTGGCTATGTCTATACAGGAAAAGACTGCACTGAAATCAGAGTGTTACAGGTTGAACTGGAAATGCACTAGCAGAGTTATAGAGAGAAGCCTACACAGCTCAAGCACAATGGATGGCTCTAGCAAGTGCTCTTAGTCCCTCAGTTTTATGGTCACAGCATTCATGTGGTGTTTTTACATCATCTTAAAAGGCCAAAAATTATCAAAATAGACAATAGGGAATAAAACTAATTTAAAATAGCATCTATACACGAAATCTAGTTTGATCATACATTTTGGTTTGTGTCGAATGAGTAAGGTAGTCAAACTAATTACTTATTTTTATTAATAAATTGGCCTTAGTCCAGTTTCAGTGAGCCATTCGGATCTTTTCTTGCATGTATTTGTTGTCTATTTCTTCTGCTTTACCAGAAGTTTCTGCTATTACTGTATCACTCAGTCTCACCAACACTCGGTCTTTATTGCATTGTCTCGGCTCTGCTGGAAGAAGCATCTCACATTGGTCTCTCCAGAGGGGCTCATGGTCTTGGTGTAAAGCCTGGGAATCAGCAGCTACGGATTTTGTTTCCAGCTCTATCACACACATGCTCTGTGTGCTTAGGCAAGTCACAAAGGCCAATATTTTCAGACATGGTTGCCTATCGTTAGGACTGTAAATCCATAATTAGGTACCTAAATAAGTGGATTTTCAGAGAAGCTGAGCCTTCATGGATTTTCAGTGGAGCTGATTGCTTTCCGTGGGTACAGAGATGGTGAACAAATGTTTACAAGTGCTGTCTGGGCAATGTTCAGCCAGTTCCACCATTCTCAGGAGGGATACCTGTGACTTCCAAACTCTGCATTGAACTCTGGGGTTTTAGTAACCATGGAGCTCTAGTGAAGCCTAATGCCCTAGAAGAGAGGAAATAACAGGCATGCCACCTCCAGATCACACCAGATCAAATTTGAGGGGGCAGTGAGCATAGCAGTCTAGTCATTCACCACCACTCCACCAAAGGAGGAAGAGATTTGTCTGCCACTTTGAACATGCGGACTGGGGGAATTGAGGGAGCTGGAGTTACCAAAGGCCACAGGGAAGCTAAAGCCCACAACCTTCTAAGGTTTAACTCTCACTAGTTAAAAGTTAAAAGCAAAACAAAACAAAAAGGAGAGGCACTTGAGAAAAGTTGGGATCAACAGTCATTTCCTGACCCTGTATCTATTTATATTCTTATTGCTGGCTAGTATAAAGTGCTACTGTGTGCAGAAGCATAGGAGACCTCTGATAGAATCTTTTTTGAAGAAGTGGGCTGTAGTCCACGAAAGCTTATGCTCTAATAAATTTGTTAGTCTCTAAGGTGCCACAAGTCGTCCTGTTCTTCTTTTTGCTGATAGAATCTGGCACTTCTTTTGGCATCTTGTTTTCTCAGACTCCTAGGAGATGGGAGCATTGTAGAGATGACACACACAATTCCTGGTGCAGGTGTGGGAAGAGGACTATCTTATCTCTCAACAGTATCCAATGCCATCTGGCTAAAAATAGCTCTGGAGGAGATCCAAAGGGACCTCATGCAAAGTCTCTTTATAGGGAGACTCAGTTGTAGAGGTTGAAAATTTGGCCTGCATCCCTGAAGATGTTGAAGTGGTCATCAGATTCCTTCCTGCCTGGGCTCTAATGATTAGACTGCTGACAGAGTGCTACCAGGAGGCTAGATATGGGAGTAGCTTGACAACAATTATTTTTGTGGAGACTTAGCACTGACTGATAGTGGCCAAACACACGGTAATATATACACACACTGGGGTGGGGAAACAGAGGAAATTAATTGACCAACATGATTATCAGTAGGAGAAATCTCTCAGGAGAATTGGCTACTCTGAATTACTATTAACTTATTATCACATGATTGGGGATCACTTGATGGAGCCATCCCTTCCCCCTTCTCACATTATGTCCCTAAATAGATTTATGCCTCTCAGACCCTTAAGACCACCCTTGAGAGACATCCATTTAAAAAAAAAATTACCCATGACCCCTGGCTGAGTTCGTGACCCCTGCCTTTCTCCATATACATACACCCTGTCCACTTGTGATTTGTCAGCTGACTAATGAGATTGGCTGAGAGCTCTGCATTTGAAAATAATATAATTTCCTGAAACATATAACATGCACAACTAAATCTGCCAGTGCATTACTAGTATTAATTTTTGGTCTAGATGGAACAAAAGTCATCCTGGGGTGCTTTAACCTCATAAAAATGTGCTCATTATTGATGTAGGTCAGAGGCAAGCTGAAGAACATGCTGTGAAATCCAGCTGATAGGGAGCTTAATCATTTATTTTTTTCTTTGGATCTTTTCATTCATTCCATCTGGTTCTAAAGCACTTGGAACACAGCAACGAGGATTACAAAACTGAAAACAAACCTTTGCCAGCAGTAGAACCAGATCAACAGTCTGAGGACAATTGCTTTTTTTTATTCCACAAAATACTACTAAGCACTGTCTAGCTTCATGCGTGTTTTCAATTTTTTTCCTCCTGATCAAGTTATACAAGAACGTTTACTGGCACCTGTGATAATTCGCTTATCTTGCTTTTTTGGGGAAGGTGTAATGATTAAAGGTTTGGTTTTGAGTGATGACGGAGGACTAAACTATTAAAATGAGCATCACTGCAGCAGAGAAAATAAAGCAGCCTTGAAACTCTTAGTAAATCCAAGCATCAGGTGCATTAATTACATTGCATCGCATGTTGGTTTATTACTGTGGTCACTTGTGCCTTATGATCTGCATTAACACCTGCGTGCCATGGATATCTCGGTATTTTTACAGAGCAAGAGGAATATTGGCCAGATGGTGACTCCAGTAGGATGCATTTCACATAGCATTTCCCTGCCCTGCACAGGTCCCCATAAAGGAATCCTGAATGTCATACTAAACCAAAGCAAACAAAGAAAGATGCAATAGTAAATTTGAGATTAACTACCTCAGTGATACTTTCACAGAAGATCAAATGACAGCGAGGTCCCAGGACTTAACACTCAGATCTTGCCAACAGATCTACTGTCTCCCCATAGCACAGTGACATCATTTGTATATCCATTTCATTCCATGGGGAGAGGGCCAACAAAACTGGTGCGGAAATACAACTCCATGGAAAACTGGGTCAATGTCACTCCAAAAACACACAACACAAATGGCTTGGCCTTTTTTTTAAGCAGTCTTTGACCTCATGTCCACAATTCAGGTTAGTTAATATACAACACACATCTAGCATTGCAGAATTGCTACTACAACAATTTAGTACCTGCATTTAAGTTTCTTCAGCACTCATACATCCAAAAAAACCCAACAAATATATATGGTCCTTTGGATACTTAGGATATGTGGCATGCAACATAAATTTATTTCTTCCTTATAACATACAACAACAATTGCTTGACAACCCATATGACAAACCATCAGCATTCCTTACTAAAATGGCATAGGATAGTTCAGAAATCCAATATTATAAAAATAGAATAAACACCTTATAAATGGTTACGCTTCCTACAGGCAATTAACACCTAAAATCAAAACTACACACACTAGAAAACACAGAATCAAGTTGGACAAACTTCTGTCAGAGATGATCTAAATTTACTTGGTCTTGCTTCAGTGCGGAGGACTGGACTTGATGACTTCTCAAGGTCCTGTCCAGCCCTACAATTCTATGATTCTGCAATCCCCAGGAACTCTGTCATTACCACAGAAGACAGAGTTAAGGCTATCTGGTGTCATCTTGGTGGCTGTGCTTGGACACTGTTGATTTGCTTAGGGTGGGGATGGCATGGGTTTGAGAGTGGGTGTGGGAGGAGGTGATGCGTGCAGCCGTCCGGCTTTGTTTTGTATTTCCTGCCTTTTGTGGTTTTAAATTAAGCATTATTTACCATAGCAGCTTAAATGTTAATAAAGTTGTTTGAATACAGGTAAGACGCTATGCTATTCTAATCTACAGAGGAGTTTATACTGCCCTCATCTCCATAGTCTTTGAGCGCCTTCCAATAGTGCAGTAAGCAACATAACTAATGTTTGTCTCTCTCTCCCCGCCTCTCTCCAGGGGAAGAACTGTGTGTGCATTGGAGTGTTTTGTTTTGGTAGGTTTTGAGTTTTTCTTAAATGTACAGGCTGCTCTGTGCTTATGATAGAGAAAGACAGTTGGAAAAAGTGCTCCTTGGACTTGGAGTGGTGAGGTTTGTGATGGTCCTTAGTTCCTGTGGGAGTTCATTCCACTGTCTCGGAATGACCCCTGAGAAAGCTCCGTTTCTTGCACCGATGATCTTTACCGTGATGGTAGGAAGTTCCACTGTAACCAAGGAGTGGAGCTGTTGACCATGATCTTTGGTTACAGCGGGGTACAAACCCAATAAAAACTTTCTACATGAGCAATACAGTTCTCAAATCAACACACAGATGTACAGGGAAGTAATGCAGGGAGCACAGTACAGAACTTACATAATCATTCATCTCAGCCTAGGCAAGGTGTTTAGTTGCCCCACTGAGGGGGACAAGTAGCAGCAACAGAAGACTGGGCATAAAAAGCACAGCATTAATCTAATCTGTTTAGTAATAAAATCATGGGTAAGGATGTCTGCATTATTCATAGACAGTGAGTGCCTCATCCTGGCAATACTAAATGGAAGAAAGCTGAGCTTGCAGCATTTGCAATCTGCTTTGACAATTGTAGAGCTCAGAGTTCAAGATGATAACACTATTGTTCTCAATAGAATCAGCCAGCATCACATCTGATCTATGAAAATGAGAGGCCAAAGAAGTTTTAACCCCCTGGGTTGTTCTTCTATAGAAGAACAATGACTCACTCTTGGAGGAATGTTGGCAAATCCTATTACAAACCATCCAAGATGAAATAGCAGTCAGACAATTTGCTAGTGCAGAGACAGGGGCGGCCCTAGACTAGCTGCCAGCAACTGGCGCCGTAGGCGAACCATGCAATCGGCACCCAAGCCCCAAGGGCAGATCTAGGCTGAGGTTTTTTGGTAAACTGGGAAACATTTTGCCCCTTTTTTCCTTTTAATGTTTTTTAAGCATTTTTTTTAAACGGAGGCTTAATTATTTGGTTTGTCCATCCGTCCTTCCGTCCAACGAATGTTTCTGAGATCAGATAAAATAGAGACATGAAATTTTCATAATAGATTTGTACATGATAGCTAGATGATATTTCAGTCCAATTTCAAATAAAAATGCATTAAAAATGTTAATTATAATTTTTATTACAAATCCAGAATCATCCATTACACTATCCTGCTTTAACTGCCATTACCACCACATTCAATCTTCAATGAACTTTAACCTGTATTTACAAAACATTCTGACTAAAAAACACTCTGTGCTCTTAAAACATGACTTTTCTTGCTTTAAGTTTTGAAAATTCAGTCACTAGTTCTTTTAGATCCAGCTTTCCAGCTATTTCATGCTCTATTGACATTGTGGCAAGTCCAACAAGTCTCTCTTGCACCATTGTTGAAAGCAGATATGTTTTTATCAATTTTAACTTTGAGAAGCTACGTTCCCCACTAGCTACGGAAACTGGCAAAGTTAAAAGAATGCGTAGAGCTGTAAAAATGTTTGGAAAACTGTCTGAGAGTTTATTTTCACAAACAAACTTCAGTACTTCTTCAGGAGTGAAATGTTTCTTAAGTCGTCTTGAAAAAGCCTGAAGCTCACTACACAAATCTGTAGCATCAATTTCTTTTGAATTTTCATGAGTCAATGCCGACTCCGAGTCCAGTGTCATACAAAATTCTCTTCTCTGTTTTGCTGTTTTCTTTTGCAAGCTGTGGATATCATAAAAAAAGCCAAATACTGACTCTAGCTGCTGCATCTGTTGAAATCTTTAGTCAACCAAGTGAATAGCAGTATCAAGGACTGAGAAGTAGAAATTCACTTTGAACTTTTGTTTTGAGTTCTGAATGGGTGTCTCTTGTCCTTCCTATGAAAACTGCTGTTTCTTTTGCCGAATGCGAACTGATTCTGGTTCAAATTCTGTCAGAAAGTCTGTTTCTTCAGCAAGTTCGAGAGAATCTACCAGTGTTCTTTTGAACCATTCATCACTTCTGAATTCCTCCAGAGTATTTTTAGTTTGCTGCAGTTTTTGAATAGCAGAATGTATGTTCTAGTTCTTTTCCTGAAGCTGCTTACTAGTGAGGTTAATCTCAAAAAGGATATTATACCACAAAATGAGTGAAGTCACAAATTTGAACTTGGAAAGGCCATTTGCAAGAGCTTCTGCATCTGAACGTGCCGTATTGCCAGATGATCCAATAAATGTAGTATCATCAGAAATTTCAATTAGGGCATCATAAATGTTTCCAAGTTCATAGTGAAGAGGTTTCAAAACATCAGTGAGACTTTCCCATCTTGTCTGACTAAGTGGTTTCACAGTTAGAGAATCCACATGGCGAGTCAGAATCTCCCAACGGTGCATTGAGCCTGAGAAAAACACATAAACACGTTGCACCAGGTCAAAGAAACTGCTTGCCTCCAATCAGCATTTAGCAGCATCATTGACAACCAAATCCAGAGAATGCGCACTGCAAGGAACGAAAAAGACCCTAGGATTGATTTCCACCATTCTCCTTTGCACACCATTGTCTTTACACTTCATATTACTCCCATTATCATAGCCTTAGCCAACAGATAATGACATTGTTTCAAACTCTTGTAGAATAGTTTCAGTCATAAATGCTCCAGTTGTCTCCTTCAGTGGTACGAAACCCCAAAAATGTTCTTTTCTAAGCACTTCAACATTATCTTCATCTGCAGACTTTTCCATAGCCACAAAACGAATGATCATCGTCATTTGTTCAACATGACTCACATCTGGTGTACAGTTCAGTATTATTGAAAAGTATTTTGTAGAATTGGCAGCTTCTACAATTTTCTTTTTAATGGCATTTGCTAGGATTTGAATCAGTTCATTCTGCATATTTTTTCCTAAGTAATGAACCTGTGTTTCATTATCAGTTATTTTATGTAGATGCTCCTTCATGACTGGATCAAACAAAGCTAGGTATTCAACAAATTTTAAAAAATTTCCATTACCTGGAGTGTATAATTTTTCATTTCTACCGTGACTGTGGAATGCTAAATTTTGCCCACCAAGAACTCTCACTAAAGCAATCAGATGCTCTAATATTTGTTGCTAATATTCTTCTTTTTCCATGCACACACGTACATTTTCTTTGTCGATAGTTTTTCCTTTTTTCAATCATAATTCAAGTTCTTTCCAATTTTGAAAACATTCCAAATGTTCTGTACTCTTTCATGTGAAGAAAGAACTGAAGATATGTTTTTCCAGTCCTTCCAACCATTTTCAGTAAGTGATGTACCAATTGCTTGATTTCTAAACAACTTGTAGCAAAAGCAAAACACAGCGTCCTTCGACACTAAATATTGTAACCAGTTTCGATGAATTTCTTCCCCATTAATGAGTTTCCTCTTGTAATGCTGAGCAGAGAATTTTCTTTTATTTCCATCCTTAGGGAAGGGAAATTCATGAACTTGTTCGAGTCCATGTTCCATAAGAATTTGCCGCACACTGTCATCACATCTGGACTATGAAGCTAGGTCCCCATACTGTAACTTGTTTGTAACTTCCTCATCCTTTCTTCCTTTTACTTCATTTACTTCAATTTCTGCATGTGTCTCGGAAGGTGAATAAATTTTCTCCACTTCCATATCAGTCTGCTGCTGTGAGCTGCCTTCATCTAGAAGTAAGTTTCCATCATCTTGAGTTTCCAATCTGCTTTTTTGTGGATGTGAGCTATCCTCATCTTGAAGTAATATACCTTCATCTTGATGTTACAAACTGCTTCCAGCCGGATGTGAGCTAACCTCAACCTCCTCTCCAAGTAAAATTCCTTCATCTGGATGCTGTGAACTGCTTCCATCTTTATTTGGATTAAAGAGAAGATATTTCAGGAAGGAGCCCTACTGTTTTGCTTGGTCCTTTTCCTTCTCAGCCTTTCGTTTTCGATACTCAGCTCCTGAGGGTTTTCTTTTTCCTCTTTCTGCCATGGGACATTTGAATATTGTTATGTACTGTGCTCCCGACTGCAAGCATTATAGCGTTAAGGACGGCTGACACACCCACCACATGGTTGGCTATTTAAATCACATTGCAGCCATCCCAACATGTCTTTTCACTGCTTAAAGGTTCAATGATTAGTAACATACACTCACTTGCCTATTAAAACAGTTAGTTATAGCATTTACACGGAAACAAAATGACCTTTTTCAACGTTATAACCCAACACCGGTTGTTTGGAAAGTAATCCCCTTCCTCACGTTACCCACTTGGAGTGTGACGTCATCACTTTCATAGTCTATTAAGCGTTAACACTGTTACTTTTCTTTTATGGACCTTATTTATTACATGTGAACCAGTTATAACAAAGAAAAGTTCATAATTATACAGCCCGATAATAACGCTAAGATTTAATAACGCTTAAAGATACTCACATTTTGGATCTATAATGCTGAAAGACATTATTCTTTATGCTTTGGCACCAAGAAACACAATTTTCCACAGTATTCACTTAATTCTTAACCATCTACCTGCGACGTGTGTTAAAATGACCGTTTGACATGTATCAACTCGCGATATCTCTGCTCTACATGAATTTCCAAATATGCGATCTTGATGTATATTCGAGTTAGGTGTCACTAGCATTGCAACTCTTGCTGCTGGCAGATGTGTTTCATTGTGGCTGAGTTATTGCTTATCAAAATTGCGGAGAGGGTCATCTTGACCCTACGTCGCAAATTGAATTCTTTTTTAGCTAAAATATTATTTATTTTTGCAGTAAATAAAAGATTTGACATATTAATATATTCTCAGAAATGTAGAGAAGTGAATTAGAATTCATATTCCCTTCGTACGTGCATAGGAATTGAAATAATGACATCTTCTTTATTTTATTTGTATTTTTTGTATTTTTTTCATTTTTTTTTATTTGTTTTTTTCCCTTGAATTTGGCACCCCATTTAACTTGGCAGTCTAGACAACCCCCTAGTTCACCTATATGGACCTGTGCAGAGACAATTTATAAAAGATAGATATGCTCAGTGTCATGTGTTTAGCAATCCTATCCCAGCTCGCACTGTTTGATGGTGCTACCCACGTGGCAGCATATATACTCTAACTAAAAATTGAAGCCAAAATAGAATCCTAAGGGATGCCACAAGCAATTTTAAGGTAGATCTTCTATTACCTCAGAAATGTTTGGGGACAAGTAGAATCCAAGGCAGAGCAATGCTCACTCTTACTACCTTGGAGAAACTACTTCATTATTATTCATTATTTGCAGTAGCGCCAAGTGGGGCTTTTCAAGACCAAGCCCCATTGCTCTTGGGATGGTACAAAAGCACAATAGAAGACACCTCTCGGTCTGAAGAAATTACAAACTATGTTAAGCAAGACACAACAAGTGGGTGCAACAAACAACCAGAAGGAATAGCAACAAGAGGATGATAGGAACAGCAAGAAGAACATGTATCCATATATGTGCACAGCTGGATAGTTTCAGACTGATTAGCTTGTGAGTGTGTGTGTGTATATATCTGTTAGTAAATTATTATATGAGTTCCAGAAGCACCTTAAATTGGCAGTGAGACAGTGAATGAATAAAAGGGGTGCAATGTAAGCATAGCTTGAATATGGGGTTGGCTGGAGGGGAGCAGGTACATTGCAACTTGATTGGAAAACTGATTATAATTTAGCATAAAATTGAGCCAAACCACTCTGGAACCCAAATACAGTTATTTTCTTAAGTAATGTACCTGATTTAAAAACTCTTGTTATTGAATGTACATCATCTCTACATTTTGCTTCAGATAGACAAAGGGAGGACAAAGGGTAGCAATAGTAAGATCACAAGGTTACGCATATTTCACAAATTGATGGTTGTGAATCATCCAAGTGGCTTTCTTTTAATACATAAATAAAATCAGCTCTTTCCAACTGTGACACATCCCAGACAGCATCAACCAGCTGATTTCTTGTTGATGCCATAGCAGAAGCAGGTCTTAATGTAAGCCCTATGGCCAGAAACTCCAGAGGGAAAAGAGCTCTCTACTTCCTCCATTGGTGAAAAGGGAACAGCTGTCTACCCACAGTTCCTCTAGTTATACCTGGGGATTCACCTTAAGTAGATATGAATTTGGAAGGTAGTTGGCTTCCAGAGCGCCTCAGAGATGATGTGGCATTCATTTCTAAATAGTTAGGACTCTACTGAAGGGTCCTAAATGCTCTTGGCGCCTCTCCTGGGGATGTTGTGGTGAAATGCAACACAGACTAAAGACTTTGCGGTAAGAGATGACAGCGGTGGAGCTGACTCAACTCCAGTGGGTCCCTGCCCTAGCCAGCACCTTAATAAAGTTAAATCACTATGCTGGGATAGACGGTGGTGCCCCCAGGTGTGGTCAGACAAATCTTGGGACTGGAAACAAAGCTGCTAACAGACATTTGGAGTACTGTTACTGACTAACCAAACTGAGTGGAGTTTGGTGGATGGGTGAGGTAGTGCACCAAGGGACTGTTACCTGTGGGACATTCTCACTAACAGATAGGAAGGAATTTAGCTGGACAACTGCCAAAGTTACTGGAACAGGGTGAGTATTTTACTCTTCATTTGTGTCTATATTCTGTTGCTGTATTTTCCCAAGTTTATGACTGTGTTCCCTTTCCTCTAATGCAGATATCCTTGGTTGTACACAATCACGGAATGCTTGGGAGTGGGGGATTTCCACCTGTTGAGGGCACCTAAGGCAAGGTGCATTTAGTTTTCCTGGATTTCTGGGTGGGGGCTCAAGCCGGTTTAGTTATTTTGTCAAAAGAGACCTTAGATATACTGAACCAGGCTCTTTGTGCTGCCATTAACCACTTGGCACAAGGGTTACGCAAAGGAGGAAATGGTTACAAATTAATTCAAGGAGAGCATTCCATAAATAACAGGCCGTCTATGGTTATAACAACAGTTCCCTATTGTGCGGGAGAGTTTTCAACCTTGCTTAATTTGTGTTTGTAAAGTACTTTGAGAGAGTCCCTAATGCTATAGAAATACAAGCTACTATTGTTGTTGTTTGTTTGTCACTAAGGTGATTGTGTTTGTCAAAATCAAAAATCAGGACCACTTTTGGGGTGACATCATAAGCACAAAATAACCATGTGTAGCCCCCCTCTTGTTCACTGGCCGAGTATGAAGTTGTTCAAGATAGGGGAAGTCTGCCTTGTGACCTTTTTTTATTTTTTATTTTACACACAACTTTGGCTCCTCCGTGTGCTCTGCGTTGTGTGTCCGTGTGTACACAGCTCAGACCAGACACACTCAGACAAACCACCAGGAACAAGGTTTTATTCTGTAAAGATACATAGAACAGGATTACAGTCCAGCAGCCTCCTCTCTGCTCGCCTGCCACAAGCTCCCAGCTTCAGTGAGTGCTGAGACTTCCTTCCTGTACCAGAGGGTACATCGTGGTAGAAACCAGGAAGTTCTCCCAACATGCCGAAGTTTGTAGTCCATAACTTGTAGTTCCCATGACTGCTGCTGAAGCACACTGGATCTTGGGCTACACCTGCAAAGGACATAGGTGCACTTTGTAACAAATGTGTGTTGCTTTCTTAGCAGGGAGGATTTTTTTCTAGTAACAATGTTCTGAAAGAGTTTATCATGAAACACTGAACAAGTATGTCATGGGGCTAATGGCACTTCAGGAAGGATCGGGGCCTAACTGGCCCTTGAAACCCCTGTGGAGAATCTCTGGGAGTATCAGGAGCTCCAGGTGGTGCCCCTTTAGCTAATTAGAAATGGAGCAGCCTGGTTGGAAGGAGACTGTATGAACAGGAAGTTGGCCAAATAAGCTCTCTGGCTGTTGCAGCCAGGAGGAACCCACAAGAGGTGGGAATAGGCCTCGGTGGGGACAAACACCCAATGAGAGCTTAGGAACGACAGAAAGAGCCCCAAGAGAACTGACAGAGTCTCTGGGGCAGGGAGACAGTGGGGAGCTCCAGTAGGGTTGCCAACCCTCCAGGATTGTCCTGAAGTCTCCAGGAATTAAAGATTAATCTTGAATTAAAGATTGTCATGTGATGAAACCTCCAGGAATACATCCAACCAAAACTGGCAACTCTAAGGTCCTGTCAGTAAGCTCCAGAAAGACAGCTAGTATCTGCCTCTAGACCCAAGAGGCCTACAGTTTGAGCCTGGCTCTCGGGAAGGGAGCAGGAAGACAAAGAGTGTGCTGACAAAGAGGGAGGGAGCAAGTATCTAAGAGGTTAGCTCTCTAAGCAGAACAAGAAATTGAACCCCAGTGTGGATGGGGGTGGAGCAGCTGAATCTAGGATGCAAGAGGGGCTACTGGGAATCTACTGACAAGAAGGTGAGAAAACTAAGACTCTGGTGAAGAGAAAACTGAAGCCAGGGACTGTCTATTGGATATTAATTAATAAAGTGCCCCATGAACAGGGGGTTATTTAAGGTAAAATCTGACTTGGGATTGATTTATGTAGCCAAAAAAGAGAAACTGAGGCACAGTCTGGGTCTGGGCTTGGGTCAAAGAGTCATTAATATTCATTCTGAGCAAAGAGCATCTTTGATAGTGTCTACAGTCTTTGACTTTGCTCTTAACTCCAAACACTATTCATGGCTCTGAACACTTGTTTTGCTGGACTGTTTGGTCCTGGTAAACATAGAGCAAATTCTTCTTGGTATAACAATCTGTCTTGAATAAACATTTTGCAGTTATTTTAAAACTGGACAGAGGATATTGAATCCCTGAGGATCCAGACTGAAGAGGGGCAGGAAGGGGGAAACTATAGAAGCCCCTCTATGGCTGGATAAACCAAACTGTGGGAAGGGTTTGGCCAGGGCACGTGGCTCGCTCTCTCTCTCTCTCTGATATTGTCTCCTTCCCCACCCTGAGGACAGGCTGGGGACCAACTGGCTAAGCAGCAGTTCTGCAGAAAAGGACATGGGGATTACAGTGGACGAGAAGCTGGATATGAGTCAACAGTGTGCCCTTGTTGCCAAGAAGGCTAATGGCATATTGGGCTGCATTAGTAGGATCGTTGCCAGCAGACAAAGGGAAGTGATTATTCCCCTCTATTCGGCACTGATGAGGCAACATCTGGAATACTGCATCCAGTTTTGAGCCACCCCACTACAGAAATGATGTGCACAAATTGGAGAGAGTCCAACGGAGGGCAACGAAAACGATTAGGGGGCTAGGACACATGACTTATGAGGAGAGGCTGAGGGAACTGGGTTTATTTAGTCTGCAGAAGAGAAGAGTAAGAGGGGATTTGATAGCAGCCTTCAACTACCTGAAGGGGGGGTTCCAAAGAGGATGGAGCTAGGCTGTTCTCAGTGGTGGCAGATGACAGAACAAGGAGCAATGGTCTCAAGTTTCAGTAGGGAAGGTGTAGCTTGGATATTAGGAAAAACTATTTCACTGGGAGGGTGGTGAAGCACTGGAATGGGTTACCTAGGGAGGTGGTGGAATCTCCATCCTCAGTGGTTTTTAAGGCCTGCCTTGACAAAGCCCTGGCTGGGATGATTTAGTTGGGGTTGGTCCTGCTTTGAGCAGGGGATTGGACTAGATGACCTCCTGAGGTCTCTTCCAACTCTAATCTTTTATGATTCTATGAAGTCTGTGAGACTGTAGCAGGTAAATGGTCACTGTTGCGGAAATCCCCTACAGGAAGGCACGAGGGCAGCATTTAACAGAGAAGTTGCTAGCAGCACAGTAGCCCACTGCCAGAGAACTGGAGATGTGCCATGAAACCTGGAGGCATAGGAACTCCATTCAGATGATGAAGTGATTCTGCTGCTACCCTGAGTGCAGATCTTTAGGGATTAAGTGGTTCAAGGCCCAAACCTCTGGCTTCTTTTGCCAGGAGGGGAATAACTGTCCTTCTTAAAGGAAGAACTGGGAGAAAAAGCAGTTTCCAGCTTCCTGTGCAGAAATACACCTCTACCCTGATATAACGCGACCTGATATAACACGAACTTGGATATAACGCGGTAAAGCAGCACTCCAGGGGGGCGGGGCTGCGCGATCCGGCAGATCAAAGCAAGTTCGATATACAGTAACGCAGTTTCACCTATAACACGTTAAGATTTCTTGGCTCCCGAGGACAGCGTTATATCGGGTTAGAGGTGTGGCTTGAACATAGGAAGACTAGGAATTTCTGCTATGCCATACAGCATATGCTTTTCTTTCCCCCCACCCCAGTCACTATTGTTAAGCATGTGTGATATCCTTATGCCTATCTCGAAGAATGAGATATGCATTTTAAAAAGGCAGGCAGCAAGCAGATGAGAGAGGGATGTTGTGTTGAAGAAGGAAAGGAATTATAGGAAATATGTTAAATGTGACCAACAGGAAGGAAGTTCAAAGAAAAATGAGCAAATTATAGCACTGTTGTCCTCAAAACACCTGTTTCTATTTTAGGGGTTCATTTCAGGGAGCATGCTGACCTTAGAAAAACAGATATGGTGCCATCTGCTGGACAATGGAAGATGAAACTCAAACAGGAGGCTTGAAATATGTTGTTATAGTATTAATTTACACAGCACTATATAATACTATTGTAAGGAATATTCGCTATTTATATTGAAGAAATATTCAGTGTGCAAAAAAACAGGAATGTTGTACCAATTGGCGTTCTGCAGATCCTGCTGAGGTTCATGGCAAAACTCCCATTCACTTCAGTGTGAACAGGACTACACCCAATGTCAACAAAAGTACATTTATGGTACTAATGATACAGCTCTTCTCAGGAGTTGAGTTGTAGAAACAATCTACTGGCTGGAGGTATAGAGCAGTATTTGGCCTGTGAATTACGGAGCATACCACTCAAATCCTCTTTTGCTGATAATCTGTCATTTAGAAAAATCCTCAAACAAAATTAAGGAAATCAATCAAAGCAGAAATGCCAGGCCAGAGAAAATGCCCAAACAGAAAATTAATGGGCAGAGATGTGCAAATATCTATATTTACCATTGCCAACAAAATATCAGGATTTCGTGGGTTTCTGAAAAGCAAAACAGAATAATTCCTTCTCACTTTACATTTTCTGCAAAAGATAAAGGGAGCTTTTATAGGCAGGAAGTATTGATTCAGCCATAAAAAATGATACATTTCTGCACACAAATTCACAACCCTTCCCCCCCCCCCAAAACATGTATTTTCCCCCACCCCCTCTTCCTGGGATGCTTAAATATATAAAGATGACAACAAGATCAAAGTCAAGGATCAAATTTTTGATTTTGAAAAATATATTCTTGCGTGGCTATTCACAGTTTGACAAAGCTTTCTTTACAGCAGCTGTAGACTTATCCTGCCCTGACTTCTGGCTCATCCCTTTTATTGCAGATGCAATTTGAAGGCAGCTTTCCTGAGCTGTTAGGCTGCCTGTCTGATGAATTGCTAACTCAGCATTTTTAAGTATGTCACCTCCAGGAAGAATCACTCCGTTCAAAAATACCTGTTCAGTGTCAGCATGATGCAGCATGGAAAGACAAGATTATTTAACCAGAAACTATGGTACAAGCAGAAACTACTTCAAATCTGCAATTTTAAAGTGTTCCTACTGGAGTTAGTGTTTCACAGACCTGTCAAGATCTGAAATCTAATAAATAGGTGCATTTGGAGGGGAAATATTATAATGCCTGTTTTCTCTGATGAAATACACTGGAAAAGAGAGGGAGTGAGAGGATCAGAGGTTAAAGTAAGGGAAAGCAGGCAGGGCACAGCTTTTAGCAGAGGGAGAGTTCTCCCTTCTGGGGTAAGAAGTTCTCTCTAGAATTGCCCTTCTTGCTTGGCTGGTGCCAGGAGAGTTCGCCACCTCATTTTTCAATCTACTTTAACCACTGGAGAAAATTATAAATAAGTAGCTAAAAAATAAGGCCTGTCCCTCCTAAATAAGGACAGCAGTGGTGTATGGTTTTCTGGTTCTAAAACTGGGCTAAGGCATCTTCCTCAGGAAGAATCCAGACTTCCAGCACACAACAGCAAGGGCCTAGTTTTTAAAGGTATGTAGGCATTAATTCCCACTGGAATTAGGTGCCCAAATACCTTTTAAAAATGGCCATAAGTCTCTTGATTACCTCAAAAGTTAGAGGAGAAGATTGAATCTACATACACACACACACACACACACGATAGTTATCCTAGTATTCTTCCAGTGTTCAGACTCCTGAGTGTGAGTTCAAAAGAAATCATGGCTGGTGCCCTACGGGAGATAGGGCATGATTCCAAGAGACTCCTAGCAAAACTGGGAGGGTTGGCAACCCTATCAGCCACTCTGGGAACTGCATGGGACATCATAAAGCAAAAACTTCCCCCACCAAACCCCGCAACCGTGGGTCAGCCTATCATACCCTCCATCTATGCCCCTGCCCCAGCCGGTGAAAATGAGAGCGTGAGCGAGGGTGGGGGAGAGCAAGCAACGGAGGGAGGGGGGATGGAGTGAGCAGGGTTGGGGCCTCTGAGCAGGGGCAGGGAAGGGGCGAGGCAGGGGGCAGGGCAAGGGTGTTCCATTTTCTGCAATGAGAAAGTTGGCCACCCTATTGCTGAAGCCAAACCGGGAGATTTTTGGCGCTGAAAGTCCGGCGGCGCGGCAGGGCTCAGGCAGGCTCCCTGCCTGCCCTGGCTCTGTACCACTCCCAGAGGTGGGCTGGAGTCTAGTCAAGAAAGATGGTGGCCCCAGGGCCACCATCATCCCACTCAAACAGAGGACATGGGGGGTGTCACTGCCAACCCGAACCTAAGCAGAGGACTGTATGTGTGTGTGTGCAGTGGGGGGCTCCTACCACCACCTGCGCTCCAAGCAGAAAATGCTCTTTGTGGGCCCTGATTACCTCAACTCAAGCAGATGGCTCTGGAATGATGTGGGCACCATTATCCCCAAGTAAATTGTGTGCATAGTAAAGGACGGATGGTCTGTTGGTTAGGGCACTAGCCGAGGACCTGAGTTTAAGTTCCTGCTCTTATCACAGGCTTCCTGTATGACACTGGGGGAGTCATTTAGCCTCTCTTTGCCTCACTTCCCCATTTGTAAAATCCCCTTCCTTATAAGGGTGTGAAGACAAATACATTAAACATTGTAAGGCACTCAGAGTACAGTGATAGGGACCATGTAAGTACATAAGGTAGATAGTTTGTGTCATGCTGTCTGAAGTGGCTCATGACTGTGAGTGCCTCCTCAGGGCAGATACCCCAAACTGGTGGTGTGTTCTATAAGTAGATATCACCAAGCCAGTAACAAATATGAACTCCAGACCTATAACAGTCTTACCACTTTACAGCGCTGAAACTTTCTTGCTCAGGGGTGTGAAAAAACACCCTCCTGAGTGATGCAAGTTTCAGCGCTGTAAAGTGGTGGTGTAGACAGTGCACCAGCGCTGGGAGCCGTGCTCCCAGTGCTGGTAGCAGCTCCCCTCGTGGGGAGTGGTTTTTTTACGACTACACAGCCACGTTAAAGTGCTGCCGTAGCAACGCTTTAACGTTGGTAGTGACGACATACCCGTAGTGATAAATAGCCATTTACATAAAAAAATCACACCACATTTAGGTTGCTTCCAGTGCCAAGAGACAAGTCACTTACCCCAGATCAATTGGTATCCTAGGTCTTACATGGAAGATGATGCTTGTAGCCAATCCTCTGAGGTGATGGCTACACTGGTGCTTTACAGCGCTGCAACTTTCTCACTCAGGGGTTTGAAAAAATACCCCCCTTAGCGCAGCAAGTTACAGCGCTGTAAAGCGCCAGTGTAAACAGTGCCCCAGCACTGGGAGCCGCGCTCCCAGCGCTGTAAGCTAATCCCCTCATGGAGGTGGGAGAGCTCTCTCCCAGCGCTGTAAGCTAATCCCCCTCATGGAGGTAGGAGAGCTCTCTCCCAGCGCTGTAAGCTAATCCCCCTCATGGAGGTGGGAGAGCTCTCTCCCAGCGCTGCTGGCACGTGACCACACTCGCACTTCAAAGCGCTGCTGCGAGAGCGCTCCCGCGGCAGCGCTTTGAAGTTTCGAGAGTAGCCACGGCCTGATTATCTAAAGCCTTATTAAGTAAGAAAAAGAAGCAAGAGAGTTATTTACAGGTTAAAGCAAGCAAACATATGCACAAATGAGTTGTAACCTAATTCCTAAGGGTGACAAGATTGTAGTGATTTGTCAATTCAAAGTGTCTTTCAGGGGAGACCCAGGAGGCAGCCCCTGGGGTTCTCTGGCTTTAGGTTGGCGACTCGGAGTTCAAACAGCAAAGAAATGGAAAATTTTCCTGTGATTTTGTTTTATTTCCTTCATTCAACTTTCAAGTCCATAGGACAAGCTTCCTTGCACATAGCATTTCCTAGGTGTGATAGGGCCATTAACCAATCCTTTGTATTGCAATGTTCCTTGATGGCCTTTGATAGTCTGGAGGTGGAGGGGGGAATGATTCTGGTGCCTGGGTTCACAAGTTCAGAGCAAACATTTTCAAAGTTATAAAGTAAAACTTACATATTTTCTTATATCATGGAACACCAACATTACAAGTGAGATTAATACATGCAGTAATTTACAAGCATTTCATAAAGTCTAAGCACTAAATACATTCTTATCAAACTAATACTGATTTTGAGCAAAACTAACATACAGGTGAACTGGTCTGGTCTCCTGCTATGAGATTGTCAATTATTAGCTAATGTCTGCAGCCTGGGCAAGAGCTGGCATCTGGCCTGCCAGCATCACAGCCTGAATCATTTCGTCCCACTACATTGAATTAGACATGCAGGGTCCAGTCCAGCCCTGGTGCAACTGGGCACAACTCCCATTAACTTTGTCACATTACAGCAACGTGAGAATCATGAGTGTAAGAAATGTGTGACACAGGAGTACTGGTAGGAGACCAGTGGCCCATCCCAAGTAATATGACATGGATCAGGCTAATCAAAGGTTAATACCCATGCCACAGGGTACAGTATTCAATGACACAGCCAGGCTTTAATTCAGGGAGTTAAAGAATGAAAAGGATCAGTCAGGATCCCATCAAATCTTTTAAGAAATATGTTTTTATTGAAAACTCCATTACAAAGTGGATTTAATCGTTTTCCATAAGACCAGGGAACAGTGGGGGAAATCATTTTGCAGCATGTAGCTCTGGTTGGCTTCCTTCTCTGCCTTTCCCATTGGATTTAAGGGAAAGGATTTAATGGGATTAGAATGTCCATCTACGTTAACCATTTAGTGACTCTTCCCCTTGGCCTGTCTGGCTCAGACTTCACTGGTGTTTCATAGGGTTTATGTCTTCACATGTCCAAAGAGCACTTGTCTCTGAATACCTCGGAAATAAAGTAAATTGGCCAAATTCATTCCCTTTGTTATTCCACCGAAGTCAGAGTTGTTACACCAGGGAGGAATTAACTCTGTGAACGAGGAACTACATTTACTAATACACACTTTAACTAAAGGCTGAACTGTCCCTGAGGATGAAATTCACCCTCAGAGTGTTTTGTTCTTGAAAGGCTCTTCCCACAGTGTATGCCCCACTGTATGTCTGATTTGAAGAAGCTGCTGGACTCGGGAGTGACTGTGCAGGGGAGCCATGTGACTTTTGTAGCTTGAAGAAGACGGCTGTTCTGGCATAGGCCAGCATCGAGAGAGTTGTTGGAGTTAGGCTGGAGATGGGCCAGCGGATTGGACATGACACCCAGGAGTGCAGGATTCAATCTTTGGCCTTAATACCCTGTGTGAGCGGTACAGAGAAGTTAGCAGGTAAGGAGGATTTTCATCTAGCATTCATCATTTTCACTTGCATGTAACCATGAGGTATAGTGTACAAGCATGGGTCAGGCTTTTGGTGAATGATTTGACCCATTAATTTCAACCAAAATGTTGTAGTTATGGATACTTCTACTAAACAAAGTATTTAATATTTTTCTCCCCTGGAAGGCCTGTATTTGTTTGATTAAGGGGCAGTGAAGACTGCTATGTGGTCCTGGTGCTAAAACACAAGATCCCCCCTGCCTGCCATCACCAGCTGTTGCCTCAGAACAGGTGCTGGATTCATTTCCTACCAACTTTAAAATGCTTTTCTGTGTGCGAGAGGGAGAAGGTGTTTGAAGTTGGGTAGATCCCATAGGGAAGGGAAGGTGTTTCCTCCACTTTCATTTATAACAATTATAGGCCTGATTTCCCGTTGCCTGCACCTTGTGGAGCAATTTATCTCTGCAAAGCCAGTGCAAAGTGCTACCTTTCTGACTTGCTAGTGTTTCCACTTCCTTCTGATTTAATTTGCACAGGTGTAGTTGACTCCACAAGGTGCAAAGTAGTGGAGAAAAATGTTCTGGGTGTGTCTGGCTGACTTTGCAAGAGAAAACAAAAATATTTTAGGGTCTCACATAAATGAGAGGTTTATTTTTAATCTCCCAGCAAAACAGAGGATAGTCAGATTGGAATGACATTAAGGTACATTCTATAACCCCCCTGCTCATAGAGAGAGTTAATTCAATTAATATAACCATAACACAAGCAGAGATACTACAGATGTATCAATTAGTGCCACAGTTCATTCACAGCACCATTTACAATAATTAGAGAAGCGTAAATGTGGACATGTGTTCCTTTAAAGAAAACCAGTAAAATCCTTTTCTATACATATTTTCTCTTCCATATATGAATGTTTGAGGGGTCTAAACTTATTTCTTTTGGCACAGAAAATGCTTTGGTATATTTTGTGTTGCTCATTCCATTTTACAGTAGGGTTTACTCCTGGGTTCAGCTAAAGATATACATCTTATAGAATATCCTGAAGAAATAAGTCTTTGTGTTGTGTTAGAGCCTCAAAAAGTCCCATAGAACAGTGTCTGAGAGAGGATGGGGAAGGAGTCAGAAGAAGGAAAGTGGGGGAGGATAGAGAAGGAAAGGGATGGCAACCAGGGGCGGCAACCAGGGGCGGCTCTATGGTTTTTGCCGCCCCAAGCTCGGCAGGTAGGCAGCTTTGGCGGCACGCCTGCAGGCGGTCCACCGGTCACGTGGATTCGGCAGCATGCCTGTGGGAGGTCCGCCAGTGCCGCGCCATTGGCGTTCTCGCCACCGAATTGCGGCCGAAACCACAGGACCGGCGGACTTCCCACAGGCGCGCCGCCGAAAGCCACCTGCCTGCCGCCCTCACAGCGACCAGCAGGCCGCCCCCCACGGCTTCCTGCCCCAGGCACGCGCTTGCTGCGCTGGTGCCTGGAGCCACCCTTGCATGGCAGCTTCCCCATTCTACTGGTTAGGAATGGGTAAGGGGAGTGCCTCTCTGAGGGTACGTCTACGCTGCAAAAAACCTCTGTGGCAGCGAGTCTGAGTCCAGGGCAAATGACTCAGGCTGGCAGGGCTCCTGCTATGGTTCTAAAAATAGTGCAGACATTGCTGCTTAGGCTGAGGCCAGGGTTAGAATAAAACCTGGTGAGGTCAGAGGATCTCGGAGTCCAGGATCCAGCCTGAGCAAGAACATCTACACTGCTATTTTTAGCCCCATAGCATGAGCCCTGTGAGCCTGAGTCAGTTGACCTGGGTTCTGAGACTCGCTGCTGTGGATTTTTCTGAAATCTAGACACGCCCTGAGGAGCTGTGGGGAAGAGCTTACATTTTGTGCATGCCTTTTCTGTACCTCCAATTTTGAATTTGGAACTTTTTGGAGGAGGGCGGCTTCCTTCTGAAGACTCAAATTAGAATTCAGACAAAAAATTAGGTTTATTATTTTTCAGAATCTTATGATTTTTACGCCACTCGCATTGTATTTTTGGATTCTTACTGCTGACTTTTCTATTCTTAAGATTGGCAATGCTACTTTCACCAAGCTACTTTGTCCTCCTCTAAATTCCTCCTTAAAACTGGCAGCTGCCCTGATGCTTACCGAACACTGCCATTTGCCAATGGGTGGGCAGGTGGCAAGCTGAGGCTAATTATTATTTATGCAAAACATGCTCATTTTGCTCTTATTTCCCTCCACACAAGTCACCTATCCATAAGCCTGTTTCATCTGCCTATTGTGTCTTGTCATTGTAACGCACTAGTCAGGAAGTGTTACGTGTCCCCCTATGTGCCCAGTCCACAGAGGATATGGGTCTGTTAGAGCTCTCAGCCTGGCTGTTTAGCTCAAGCTGTAGAAACTTACGCCTTCAGCTCTGGAGATCCCTGGTTCAACCTCTGCCATCAGCATACCCCAGGTTTCTCAAACTTCATTGCATCATGATCCCCTTCCAACAACAACCCCAGGCAGGGGGACCAAAGCCTGAGCCCCTCTGCCCCGGGCAGGGGGGCCAAATCCAAAGTCTGTGCCCCGCCACCTGGGTGCGAGAAGGCGAAGCCAAATCTTGAGGGCTTCAGCTTTGGGCAGGGGAGTTGTAACCTCAGTCTCGCCGCCCAGGGCTGAAGGCCTCAGGTTTCGGCTTCAGCCCTGGGTGCTGGGGCTCTGACTTCGGCTTCAGCCTCAGGCCCCAGCAAGTCTAATGCCAGCCCTGGCGACCCCATTAAAACAGGGTTGCAACCCACTTTGGGGTCCTGACCACGGTTTGAGAACCACTGGCATACTCCATCATAATTCTAATTTGTGAGATCTCTGTAGCAGGGACTCTCCTCTTTATTTGTCTATACTGTATCTAGCGCAAAATGGCCGTGATCATTGATTGGGCCCCCTTGGCACAAGTACTACTAATAATAAAGACTTTGATTTATTTGGTAGAAACAGTGGGTGTGGAAACTTTAAGAATGCATGTCTGTTTTAATACTCATCATAACCATTCCTACCCCTAGAAGGAATTTAGAAATGCAATCCACTACAGTTCCTGTTAGCCTCTGTTATGGCAGACTGAATATGCTTTGTTTTAACTGGATAGCTTGTTTAGTTTATTGAAGCTGCAGCTGTAACACCTGCAATGCACAACCTTGCATCATTTTCTAGCAGGCAGGAGTCGGATCTAGTTTGGCAAAGCAGTTTTTTGATGCCAAAGCTGCTTTTCTCTAAAAATGCCAGAAATGTCTCTACCTAAACAGAACAGTGAAAAGCCAAGAGTTTAGTGTGTTTGGCTTTGGGGTGTGAATATTTTCACACAGCTTCTAATCTTCTTTAGTAACAGCATTTACAGGTCCCTTCCCTATAGTGTCTGGAGGCCAAAAACAATATCAGCGCTTCTACTATCATACAGACTGCTAATGAAGATTCACCTTGAGCTCAAGAAGTAATACGGCGGCTTTTGAATTCTTATTGTGCAGTGCATATAATAGACAGCAAATATGTAACTTGGTTTTGTTTGTGAAGAGACCAGGAGTGAATTTGAAAAAAATAACTGAGTTTACTAAGAGCTTAATTCAGTTATGTCAGTGAAACTGTGTGAGCAGGCAGAGATAGCTAATTCAACTTTGAATCGGTTAAATATAAACTCCACACACACAACTCCCCCAGAAGGGTAGTGGGATACTGTATAATCACCCAGTGAAACCTGAGTTAGAAGCTTTGTAGCCTACCATCAGGGCTCAGGCTCATGCAGAACTTCATAATTTTCGCTCATTTTCAATGCAACCCATTTTGTTGAAACGGTCCACAGTTAAATTTGTGAGTTGCAAAATGAAGGCACTGAATTTCTCAGCACTCTAGAGCAGCCTGCGTGAGTGTGTCAGCCTGCTCATGTGCAGTAATCACATCTCATTGCCTCATTTCAGTGTCTTGTTTTCAGGTTACACCACTCATAGTAACATTTTATGTTAAGTCCAACTGTTAGAGGAGAGTGGCAAATTCACGGCCTTTGGCATAATGATGGGCAAGGTGATATGGAACTCCCTCTTCCCCTGACAATCTCTGCAGTAGATGCTCTCTGCTCTGATTACATGGATACTGTATCCAGTGCTTTTGGATTTCTAAGTAGTCTAGACAGCCTACAGGAGGAGAGGAAGGCTTTTAATTCCTTCTCTTTTTGGTGGGGGAGGTTGCAAGGCAGCAGCACCATTTAGGAGGACATGTGGGGGGAGGCTATAACCCCTCCCGCGTTTTGTAGGAGACATCTACTCACCCTAGCCCCAGACAGAGTTCTTAACTGCAACACAGCTTGAGTGTGGTATGTGATGAGTTCAGAAGCTGGGAGCAGTTTATTTATATATCGAGGCAGGTTGATTAAGATAACAAAGGGCTTGTCACCTTGTAAATTAAGGATCGGATCCTTAGATGATCCTGAAAGCATTGCCAGGCACTTCAGTTAAAAGATACGAAACGAAGTGCAGGAATAAATGGTGAGAATGGAGAGAGGTAAATAGTGGTGTCCCTCAGGGGTCTGTACTGGGACCAGTACTGTTCAACATATTCATAAATGATCTGGAAAAAGGGGTATGCAGTGAGGTGGCAAAATTTGCAGATGATACAAAACTACTGTAGATAGTAAAGTCCAAAGAAGACTGTTAAAAGTTACAAAGGGATCTCACAAAATTGGGTGACTGGGCAACACAATGGCAGATGAAATTCAATATTGATAAATACAAAGTAATGCATATGGCAAAATATATCCCTATACATACAAAATGATGGGATCTAAATTAGCTGAACTGGTCAGTAAAGAGATCAAGTTTTCAAGTGCCTAAGTAGCCCCTGGAACCACAGTTAAAGTTGCCTCCATTACCAAAATCTGAAATGGCATCCCTATTGCGTGACTGGAAGGTTTTTTTTTCTTGGTTCAGTGCGACAAAAAAGGGTTGATCTAATGCTTAGGTTGGTGCATTGCATTGCAGATGGTGCTCTGTAAACAAAGCATTATTGTTATTAAAAAGAACCTCACAATGTTGGCAACTTGCAATTTTATCACGAGTCTCTTGATATTTGATGTTCATCTTAACCACACATTTATTATTATTATTTAAAATCTCATGATTTGGGGGGACTGGCTCATGATTTTTGAATGCTTGTGGTAACACTGGTATTAATAACTAATGAAAATCAAGGATCACTGTGTTAAAATCACAATACTGGGTTACAGAATAATGGTGGGTCTTTTCCACGCTAAATCACATGCATGCTACTATATTCATACATTTTCTAGAGCTGTCAGACAAGCAAAAGACTTAAACTAGTTATACCTATCCGAATGAAATCTTCAGATGTGTACCAGTGAGCGAGGGAGAAATGCACAGTGCAAAATAAACTCAGACTGATGTGGATGTAAATGGAGACAGTTTAATTATATATTCCAAGCATGTCCCACTAAAGTAATTATAATAAACCCTGGGTACAGAAATGAAACACAATACAGATCTCAGCATCTAGTAACAAAAATTACAAAGGCAACTCTCTGACAATCATCCACTCTTTGCTAAAACAACTTGCAGCTGGAGGGTTCAAGCGAAAAAGACGACATCGGATTATGAATCATAATAAAAACACCTTCTTTAAATTTTCAAAGATTCTGAGCTATGCATAGCTCAGTAAATGCAGCAGGTCTGTATGTACATGCCAGTCAATTCAGAGTACTGCTATAAAATTTCAGATCTCTCTCAATCTGTGCAGTTCTGGTTTTTATTTATTTTTCTGAGGAAAATATCATATTCAATCATTTATACTGTCAGCTTCAGAAACTAAGGTGTTTGAATTTGCACACTTTTGGTAGCTAAAAAAATCTCTCCGGGATGTGTAAGGGCTATTTTGCTGTGGCTCTTTTATGTTAACTAAGTGATTTTTACATATTCTTGTAAATGATCCTGTAACGATTTGAAACTAAATCCTCACATTTCTCCATTTTAAGAGACTGGAACATCGTTTTTTTTTTTTTTTTTTTTGGGGGGGGGGGGGGGGAGTGTTGGTCTATGAAGTATATTTGCTCCTATTTTGTACTAGATAAAGGGCATACAATAATTACAGGGCTTTTATACTTTTCACCTGTTGTACTAATGTCAAGCTACCATAGAAAGCATAGAAACAGTGTAAGGGAAACTAGAATAAATATTCAATGCACTCACAGTTCACAGACTGTTAAATACATGTACATATATGAATGTCACCCAGTTGTTAATCCTAGAGACTGAAGTAGTCTATCAACAGAAGAAGTCCAATATTGGCAGTGGTACAATGTGGCATAATGGCACGCAACCCTGCCAATATGCCTGAAGTTTATTCTTGACAAGAAGAACAGGAGGACTTGTGGCACCTTAGAGACTAACAAATTTATTAGAGCATAAGCTTTCGTGGACTACAGCCCACTTCTTCGGATGCATATAGAATGGAACATATATTGAGGAGATATATATACACACATACAGAGAGCATAAATAGGTGGGAGTTGTCTTACCACCTCTGAGAGGCCAATTAATTAAGAGAAAAAAAACTTTTGAAGTGATAATCAAGCTAGCCGAGTACAGACAGACAGTTAGATAACAAGTGTGAGAGATTCAATGTTTGTAATGGCTCAACCATTCCCAGTCCTTATTTAAACCGGAGTTGATTGTGTCTAGTTTGCATATCAATTCTAGCTCAGCAGTTTCTCGTTGGAGTCTGTTTTTGAAGTTTTTCTGTTGTAATATAGCCACCCGCAGGTCTGTCACTGAATGACCAGACAGGTTAAAGTGTTCTCCCACTGGTTTTTGAGTATTTTGATTCCTGATGTCAGATTTGTGTCCATTAATTCTTTTGCGTAGAGACTGTCCGGTTTGGCCAATGTACATGGCAGAGGGGCATTGCTGGCACATGATGGCATATATCACATTGGTAGATGTGCAGGTGAACGAGCCCCTGATGGTATGGCTGATGTGATTAGGTCCTATGATGATGTCACTGGAATAGATATGTGGACAGAGTTGACATCGGGGTTTGTTACAAGGATAGGTTCCTGGGTTAGTGGTTTTGTTCAGTGATGTGTGGTTGCTGGTGAGTATTTGCTTTAGGTTGGGGGGTTGTCTGTAAGCGAGGACAGGTCTGTCTCCCAAGATCTGTGAGAGTAAAGGATCATCTTTCAGGATAGGTTGTAGATCTCTGATGATGCGCTGGAGAGGTTTTAGCCAACTAAAACCTCTCCAGCGCATCATCAGAGATCTACAACCTATCCTGAAAGATGATCCTTTACTCTCACAGATCTTGGGAGACAGACCTGTCCTCGCTTACAGACAACCCCCCAACCTAAAGCAAATACTCACCAGCAACCACACATCACTGAACAAAACCACTAACCCAGGAACCTATCCTTGTAACAAACCCCGATGTCAACTCTGTCCACATATCTATTCCAGTGACATCATCATAGGACCTAATCACATCAGCCATACCATCAGGGGCTCGTTCACCTGCACATCTACCAATGTGATATATGCCATCATGTGCCAGCAATGCCCCTCTGCCATGTACATTGGCCAAACCGGACAGTCTCTACGCAAAAGAATTAATGGACACAAATCTGACATCAGGAATCAAAATACTCAAAAACCAGTGGGAGAACACTTTAACCTGTCTGGTCATTCAGTGACAGACCTGCGGGTGGCTATATTACAACAGAAAAACTTCAAAAACAGACTCCAACGAGAAACTGCTGAGCTAGAATTGATATGCAAACTAGACACAATCAACTCCGGTTTAAATAAGGACTGGGAATGGTTGAGCCATTACAAACATTGAATCTCTCACACTTGTTATCTAACTGTCTGTCTGTACTCGGCTAGCTTGATTATCACTTCAAAAGTTTTTTTTCTCTTAATTAATTGGCCTCTCAGAGGTGGTAAGACAACTCCCACCTATTTATGCTCTCTGTATGTGTGTATATATATCTCCTCAATATATGTTCCATTCTATATGCATCCGAAGAAGTGGGCTGTAGTCCACGAAAGCTTATGCTCTAATAAATTTGTTAGTCTCTAAGGTGCCACAAGTCCTCCTGTTCTTCTTTTTGCGGATACAGACTAACACGGCTGCTACTCTGAAACCTTTCATTCTTGACAAGGTACCTCTAGGATTTAAGAGCTGGCCATTAGTGGCTCAAAGGATGCCAGTGGTGATAAAGAGTTTTGTCACAGGAACAATTGTCCACTAGGATTTGACTGAAGCCACCAACTTGTTATTGTCCAACAGTAAAAATGACAACAACAATTAATGTTCTTGGCCCTGGACTTTGTGCACAGTATGAATTTTTTGTGTTTATCGGCTGTCTTGGTTTCACTTGGGCATTGAACCAATCACAAAGGTCAGTTATTGCTTTGTGATCCACAGGATGGTCCAGTGGTTAGGTCTCTAGCCTGGGATTTGGGAGACCTCAGTATAAGTCCCTGTTGTGCCATGGTCTTCCTGTGTGACCTGGGTGAGTCACTTAGACCTTCAGTTCCTTATGTATAAAATAGGGATAATGCTTCCTTATCTCACAGGGGTGTGTCATGTACTTCTTTACCAGATATGGACTGGCTACAGAGCTTGCTTATCTACACCAGCTGTGACAGGTTTCAAAGTAGCAGTCATGTTAGTCCGTATCCGCAAAAAGAACAGGAGAACTTGTGGCACCTTAGAGACTAACCAATTTATTTGAGCATAAGCTTTCATGGCTACAGCCCACTTCATCAGATGCATAGAATGGAACATATAGAAAGAAGATATATATACACATACAGAGAACATGAGAAGGTGGAAGTTGCCATACCATAATCATAAAAATAAAATCCTTTAACGCTCTGAGGTTCTAAGGTATTGTATACACAGCACCACCTAGTGGCTGAACAGTATGATACAGTTCAGCAGTCCATCACTGGGCATTGTGATAGATAAATATGGTACAAATTGTGACGTGCTCAGGCACTGCAGTTAGGGAGCCATATAAGTACCTAAAACAGATACTGTCCAGTGCCTGAAAATAGATCCCTTAAATATTGCACAGATTTAAAAGCAAATCTCTTTTCTCTCATTCTCACCTCTTTCCCTTACTGTGTAACTCAGGTTCTCCTGCCCAGGGCAGTTCTGATCCTGTCCCTCATCTCCCAACCTACCTCTAACCTATCTCTACATGTAAGTAGTTTTAAAAGCACCTATCAGCTAGCTATATTACAAGGAAAAGGCTGCTAAGGCTCACTGTGGCCGCAGTTTGAAATGCAGTGTGGATATCTGTTACTGGCCTGGAATCTGTTACTGGATAGAAATAACTGAATAGCCATTTTAGACTTCAATCTTACCAGTTCAGTACAGATAACATCGCTGTCCTGCATCTAGTTTTTAATTATGTACTTTGAAGTCAGATTGTTGCTTTTCAGTGATTAGCTATAATAGGAATGTTAAATTACATTTTCAAAAACAAATTTACTATTGGTTTCTCTGTATTATATTACTAATTTGAATTTGTATAAGAAGAAACTGCTACAGAACTCCGAGAGCTTGATATTAATGAAGTAAAATGTGTATTTGATCCTACTCAGGAGACTTTTAGATGCTGGCAGGGATCTTGAACAGCACTGAATTCACATACTGTATAACCAACAATACAGAGAGAACTCTGTGAGACACTAGGACCATTCTTGGAGTGAAATGACAAGCCAAATTGCATCTTAGCCTTCATCAGCAGGAGAGAGGTGTGCCACATTGCTGCTATTGAAAATACCAAGGGGGATTAAAATCTCAGATCTCCAAAAACTAAGTCAGAGGTATCAAGAGAATTAGAGAAGAATGTATTTCTTTGACCAGGTAGTTTTTGAAAACAGGCTGGGGGAATCTGGATCCCCCCCCTTGTTTTAGAAAAAGATACAGTATAAAATTTCCAAGCTTCAAACTTTGAGCCTGATCCTACAGTTCATCAGCAAAGACTCCTATTGAAGCATTAAGTTGGGCGCACCAAGGGCTAAAGGCCCTATCTTTTTATCTGCTTGTAAAACTCCATGCATACCTGTGTTTCTATGGACCAGATTTTGATATTCTTACATACTCTGAGCAGCAACCTACACCACTAAGGCCTGGTCTACACTAGGCGTTTATGTCGAAGTTAGCGCCGTTACATCGAATTAACCCTGCACCCGTCCACACTGCGATGCTATTTAGTTCGACATAGAGGTCTCTTTAATTCGACTTCTGTACTCCTCCCCGACGAGGGGAGTAGCGCTAAATTCGACATGGCCATGTCGAATTAGGCTAGGTGTGGATGGAAATCGACGCTAATAGCTCCGGGAGCTATCCCACAGTGCACCACTCTGTTGACGCTCTGGACAGCAGTGCGAGCTCGGATGCTCTGACCAGCCACACAGGAAAAGCCCCGGGAAAATTTGAATTTGAATTCCTTTTCCTGTCTGGCCAGTTTGAATCTCATTTCCTGTCTGGACATCGTGGCGAGCACAGCAGCACTGGCAACGATGCAGAGCTCTCCAGCAGTGATGGCCGTGCAGTCTGTGAATAGAAAGAGAGCCCCAGCATGGACTGATCGTGAAGTCTTGGATCTCATCGCTGTGTGGGGCGATGAGTCCGTGCTTTCCGAGCTGCGATCCAAAAGAAGGAATGCAAAGATCTACGAGAAGATCTCTAAAGACATGGCAGAGAGAGGATACAGCCGGGATGCAACGCAGTGCCGCGTGAAAATCAAGGAGCTGAGACAAGGCTACCAGAAGACCAAAGAGGCAAACGGACGCTCCGGATCCCATCCCCAGACATCCCGTTTCTACGAGGCACTGCATTCCATCCTCGGTGCGGCCGCCACCACTACCCCACCAGTGACCATGGACTCTGAGGATGGGATACTGTCCACGGCCGGTTCCTCGGACATGTTAGGGGACGGGGAAGATGAGGAAGGAGATGAGGAGGGCGAGGTAGTCGGCAGCTCTCACAACGCTGATTTCCCCGACAGCCAGGATCTCTTCATCACCCTTACAGAGATCCCCTACGAAGCGTCCCCAGCCGTTACCCCGGACACAGAATCTGGTGAAGGATCAGCCAGTAAGTGTTGTAAACATCTAAACATTTATTTTTAACAAAACAGGAATATTAACAATTAAAAGAATGGGTTGTTCATGATTAGTGTGCCCTAGGCGCTTAACGGTTTAGTAAGGGGCAGTGCAAGTTTTGAAAAGAAATCTAGCAATGTCCGGTTTTCAGTGATTGTCCTGCACAAGCCGCTCTACTGTTTATTCCCTGCTACTGCAGCTACAGTAAAATGCGGTCTATGTGTCCGGGGATAGAGCAGTAATCCTCCTGGGACATCTCGATGAAGCTCTCCTGGAGGTAACTTGAAAGCCGTTGCATGAGGTTCTTGGGGAGAGCGGCCTTATTGGGTCCTCCGAAGTACGACACGTTGCCGCGCCACGAGATTATCAAGTACTCGGGGATCATTGCTCTGCACAGCAGGGCGGCATACGGCCCTGGTCTTTGGAGGCTTTCCCGGAGCATTCTCTCTTTGTCGCTCTCGGAGATCCTCATCAGGGTGATGTCGGCCATGGTGACCTGCTTTTAATTAGGTAGGGGAATGTTAGTGTTGGGACTGCTTTCCCGTTCCTTTACAGAACTGTAACCGCTGGTTTGCAGCCACGCGGTGGAGGCGGGAGAGGGGCAGCCGAAAGGGATCGTTCCCGGGGACAGCCGCGAGGGGGTGGGACAGGGGCAGAGTTCCCGCTTGCCGGATTGCTGGCAGCAGGGACTGACATTGATTTAAATGTGAAATGAGGCCAGTGGTAATATAAAAGTTTTAAACTGCCACAAGTGTACGGCTTACCATGTCTGCCTGCAACAGAAATTCCGTTGTGCTGCCTCGCTTCTCAAATGTGCTGTTCAAGACCCCAGGCACTGAATGCGAAGGCCGAGAATTCGACCTTGTGCTGAGTGCGCATGTGAAAGGTGCTGTGCATGGTCTTGTTCACAGAGAAAGACTATGTTCTTTGTTCACAACTACATTTATCTTTCTTAGGAATTCACTCCCTTTTTCCCATTTCCACAGCCCCGTCTGCGACTGTCTCACAACCTAGCCTGGAATCACACTCCCAGAGGCTAGCGCGGATTAGGCGTAGGAAGAAGAGGACACGGGAGGACATGTTCTCTGAGCTTATGGCCTGTTCCCAAGCCCAGGCATCACAGCAGACCCAGTGGCGGGAGAACTTGACCCGAATGCACCAAGCCAACATGGATCGGGAGGAGAGGTGGCGGCAGGAAGACCAGCAGGCGACTCAAACGCTGCTTGGACTACTGAGGGAGCAAATGGACACGCTCCGGCGCCTTGTGGATGTTCTGCAGGAACGGAGGCAGGAGGACAGAGCCCCCCTGCAGTCCATCTCTAACCGCCCTCCCCCGCCACCAAGTCCCATACCCACCTCACCCAAAGTGCAAAGAAGGAGAGGCGGCAGAGTCCCTGCTAAGTCTCACTCCACCCCTGCAGAGAGCTCTAGTAGCAGAAGGCTCTCATTTCCCAAAATTTGAAAAGTTCTTTCCTTCCCGCCTGACAGAAGCCCACGTCCAAGTTTCACCTCCCAATGCCATGTGTAGTTGATAATAAAAAATTCGTTTCTGTTAACTACTGTTTCAATCATGTTCTTTTGGAGGAGGAGGGGAAAGGGGGTTGGTAATTGGACAGGACAGTCTCCTTTGGCAGGGTACATAGTCGGGGGCAGGCACAGCAGCAGGGCACATACACAGTGCAGTGATGCAGTGACTAGTTACCCCGGTTAGTCTGGGAGGTTGTTTTGATGTAATGTTGGGGGGGGGGGGGTTGCTCTGTGACTTTGTGGCGGGGGAGGGCAGTTACAGATCTTAAGCGCCGGTCCTTAGGCAGGATCACAGAGCCACACAGCATGGAATCTGTAACCGTCCTCCCCCTGCCACAAAGTCAAATAGACCCCCCATACACACAGTCCCGATCAGGAGGGTTGACAGGCTCCGTTGAAACAAGCATCCCACCGCAGCGGAGCCTGTCAATCCTTGAGTTTAGAAGCTGCATTCGCGTCACAACACTACACCCGCTCCGCACCACAGTCTGCGTCCCAGTTTTAAAAAATTCCCGCGAAAACAGTATTAAAGAAAACGGTGTGCTTTAACAAAGTAGAACTATTTTTATTTCCACACGTGTGTTGGAGGGGGGGTGAAGGGGGTATGTAACTGGATAGGATAGTCAACATTACCTGGGTAAAGAAACGGGGGCAGGTTTAGCTTCTCAGTACACAAACTATAAAGTCACAGGTTACCCTGCTCACTCAGGAACTTTGCTTTCAAAGCCTCCCGGATGCACAGCGCTTCCCGCTGGTCTCTTCTAATCGCCCGGCTGTCTGGCTGTGAGTAATCACCAGCCAGGCTATTTTCCTCAACCTCCCACCCCGCCATAAAGGTCTCCCCCTTGCTCTCACAGAGATTGTGGAGCACACAGCAAGCTGCTATAACAATGGGGATATTGGTTTCGCTGAGATCACAGCGAGTCAGTAAGCTTCTCCATCTCCCTTTGAGACGGCCAAAAGCACACTCCACCACCATTCTGCACTTGCTCAGCCGGTAGTTGAAGAGTTCTTTTTCAGTGTCCAGGGCGCCAGTATAGGGCTTCATGAGCCAGGGCATTAGCGGGTAGGCTGGGTCCCCGAGGATGACTATAGGCATCTCCACATCCCCAACAGTTATTTTGTGGTCCGGGAAGTAAATACCTTGTTGCAGCCGTCTAAACAGACCAGAGTTCCTGAAAACACGAGCGTCATGAACCTTGCCCGGCCATCCCACGTAGATGTTGGTAAAACGTCCCCTGTGGTCCACCAGTGCTTGCAGCACCATGGAAAAGTAGCCCTTTCGGTTAATGTACTGGGTGGCCTGGTGGTCCGGTGCCAGGATAGGGATGTGAGTTCCATCTATGGCCCCACCGCAGTTTGGGAATCCCATCGCTGCGAAGCCATCTATGATCGCCTCCACGTTTCCCAGGGTCACTACCTTTGGCAGCAGTACATCAACGATTGCCTTCGCTACTTGCATCACAACAACCCCCACGGTAGATTTGCCCACCCCAAACTGGTTCGCGACTGACCGGTAGCTGTCTGGCGTTGCAAGCTTCCAGAGGGCTATGGCCACTCGCTTCTGTACACTCAGTGCAGCTCGCAACCGGGTGTCACTGCGCTTCAGGGCAGGGGACAGCAACTCACAAAGTTCCAGGAAAGTTCCCTTCTGCATGCGAAAGTTTCGCAGCCACTGGGATTCATCCCAGACCTGCAGCACTATGCGGTCCCACCACTCAGTGCTTGTTTCCCGTGCCCAGAATCGCCGTTCCACGGCATCAACATGACCCATTGCCACTGTGATGTCCTCGGCGCTGGGTCGCCTGCTTTCTGACAGGTCTGTGCTACTCTCAGACTTCAGGACATCACCGCGGTGCCGTAGCCTCCTCGCCTGACTTTTCTGCATCTGCCTCAGGGAAACCTTTATGATAAGCTGCGAGACGTTGAGAGCGGCCACAACTGCAGCGATGGTCGCAGCGGGCTCCATGCTCGGAGTACAGTGGCGTCCGCGCTGTCAATGACTGGAAAAGCGCGCGAACTGTTTTCCCGCCGGCGCTTTCAGGGAGGGAGGGCGGGAGTGATGGACGGATGACGACAGTTTCCCAAAAGCACCCTCGACACATTTTGTTACCCAGAAGGCATTGCCGGCTACACCCAGAATTCCAATGGGCAGAGGGGACTGCGGGAACTGTGGGATAGCTGACCACAGTGCACCGCTTCGAATGTCGACGCTTTCACCGTTAGTGTGGACGCACAAAGTCGAATTACTGTCCTTAGTGTGGACACACACGTTCGACTTTGCAATATCGATTACAAAAATTCGATGCAAGTAAAATCGAACTACTCTCGTAGTGTAGACAAGGCCTAATAGTCCCACTGAAATCATTTGTTGGTCCCCACTACCAACAAACTGCACCATCAGTGCATCACTGTTGCATGAGGGTGCCATGTGAATTAGTATCCCAGCATTCAGTAACCTTACAGAATATTGATGTTGTCATAGGGTGGCTCCTCCTGCAGCAAAACCAGCATGTCTGCCTTAAGCTTTCCCTATCAAAGACCCCAGTAACTGCATGACAGCTCTTTTGCCATAATAATGCTTCTCCTTGGGCCCGAGTTTAATACCAAAACATACATCAATTAATCCCCAGCGAAAAGTCTGAAACACAGTCCGTTTCCCACACCCAGTGGATATAGTCTTTAAAACCTCAGTCATCCCAGCAGGCACACCTCATGGTTGGGAGTCCTTCCATCCCATACGCCAGTGTCTTTTGCCACACCAAGGTTCCATGTTGGTCCTTTTCTGTCCCTCTGCCAGGACTGCCACTCCAGCCCCACAGTCTTTCTGCTGGGAGATCATCCTCACCAGGGAGCATCTCTCACTCCTCCTGGCCCTCTCTCAGTTTCCCTGGTCCAACTCTCCAGCATGGAGACATCAGCAGGTAAACCCCTCCACTGCTCCCTCACCTTCAGGCCTTGGCTTCGGCTTTCCAGCTTAGATGTCAGCACGCAATTCCCTCTGCTGCTCCCCTGCCTTCAGGCTTCTCCCAGGAACCAACTATAGCTTCCCTCCACAGTACTGCTAGCCTCTGGCAGCTCTCACCTTCACTGTGCCTGACTGACTCAATCTGTGCTCTGAGGCAACCCTTGTTCACCTGGTCTTTGGCCCTGTAATTCCAAAGATATGGTAGAAGTGTGAGGGCCTCCTAATTCAGGGACCTGATTGCACTGAAAACATTCACACTGGAAAATTAAAGCTATACTTCTAAAGTAACTCTATGGAGATGCTAATAAGCTCCAGTAAGTCATTCAGCGGGAAAGCAAAATACAGAATCTTAGGTGGTGATAATTTACAAGAGAAAATGTCTTATTTATACAAGTACCAGACATTTCTCACTCCGGTTAAATAACACATCATAGATAAGCTGAACAGCCAGTGGGTCAAATTGTGCTCTTGGTAGTATCCCTGCCTCATCTGTATGAGACCTGGTGAGTCTTAGCACCTACTCTTGTCACATACTTAATATTCTCTGGCATATGTCTGTGTTTCCTACCATTGACAATATCTATGCAAGCTTTTTGATACCAACTGCCAAAAGCAAAAAACTACAATAAATCAATAACTAGGTCCCAAAAAACTTTTAAAAAAAAGAGGCTATTTAAAAACACTGACATCCCTTTTCTAAGTAGTCTGTTTTTTCCTGAATGATTGAACTTCCTTGGCTGGCAAGGAGCAATGCAATTGCCTATTGCAAATATCTGTGTTAGCAGTGTTTGAAAGAAAATGGGGGGGGGGGCGGGCTGAGGGAGGATTTCTGTGCCGCTGGTGCAATGGTACTCATTCATTTCCATATCAGGTACCCCTCTTCCATATCAAAATCACCTTTAGCCTGAACCCACCTTGTAACATGGTCATGGTGGGATGGCTGTGGTCTCCTGACAGCTGTTAGCCAATCCTGCCCTCCCCCCAAGCTGAGAATCTGTGTTCTAGTGGAGTCCAATGCCCTTTCCTCATTAGTGTGATGCAGCCTCTGATTAATTTTTATCTTTGTTTCATAAGGATATGTTTGAAGGGCAAACTTTTTTGCTCTTTGGAATTCAGCAAACTGGCAAATGCTTTCAGAAACATTCCTATCCTACCTTAGGCCTACCCACAAGGGGCTCTTCCCTTATGTGTCATTGTATTTGAACACTAAATTATAGGGTGCGTAAGAATTAGAAGGCCACATCCTCAGCTGGTGTATAGTGAATAGCCCCATTAACTTCAGTGGAGCTATGCCGATTCATACCGGTTGAGGATCTATCCCCGAGTAACTAACTTTTTCAGTGTATACGCCAAATCCTTGAATCAATTATTTTCATGACTCAAAATCTCCTGGACCTGTGCAGTGGGCCATTCCTGAAGGAAAGCCCCATTCCTCTGAGGGGCTATGTGATAGATCTGTGGATCTGCTCACAGCTGATGGTTATTCTTGGCAGTCAGAGGGAAAGGGAGGGGCTGGTTTTGTGACTGCTTTGGCAGGTGGGGAGAGAGGAAGAGAGGGGACATGCTGTGGAATATTGGGATAAAGGGTGCACCTTCCCCACTGCCAGGGCCGGCTCCAGGCACCAGCACAAGAAGCAGGTGCTTGGGGCGGCCAATGGAAAGGGGCTGCATGTTTGGGTCTTCGGCAGTGGGTCCTTCAGTCCCTCTCGGAGGGAAGGACCAGCCGCTAAATTGCCACCGAAGAATGAAGCAGCGCGGCTTTGTTTATGTATTTATTTATTTTCTCTTCGCCACTTGCGGGGGGCACATTCCTGGGCACATTCCTGGTGGCTCCACACTGTCCAAAGTTTGTGTTTCTCATCCTTCCAGGTGATGGGGTGGATCCCAGTTTACCCTCCGGGGGTTGTCTGGTCATTCACTTGACACATTCTTCGGCCGATGGATACTTCCTTTTTAGGCTGGCACCTCCCTAACCATTCATGTACATCAAGCATTCATCGACATACATTCCACATCTTAACCATATTTTAATTTACTGTCTCCACCACTTTCAGGGTGTGTGCTAATTCATTTGAGACTTCCGGCCCTTTAATCACAGAGGGTGGGGGTCTGTTCCTAGGAGCCCTTGCTGTTACAATGAAGAGAAAGTCACTTAACGGCTTATAGCGTTTGTTTACCTTGTATCGGGGTGGTAACATAGTGTTCACTTGAAGAAAAAAGTCAATTAACTTGTTTGTAAGTTTTACATAGTAATAAAGTATCTTTCACAGGACAGATACAATCAATGGTTTCTACAGACAGTAGCTTACAAGTTTACTTGGTGAAACTGTTGGATTTTAAAGTGTGGGGGACAAATTATGGGGGGGGGTCACTGTCACTTGTGGGAATCACTGTTAGTACCTTCTTTAATCGCTACACTGCCCACTGCTCAAAAACATGGTTATGTGGCTAATCACATGACTCCCCAAGAGGGCCCTGCAGAGATACCGCCATGAAGGAGAGCTCAACATTTAAAAAACCAACCAAACAAAAATGATATAGGGCTAAAATGAGGGGGATCTTTAAATTCTCACTTGCAAGGTACACTATGGAAAAACAAATCTACACACGCACCAACTCCAGTTCTGCTGGAGACAGCTGTGCATTGGAAGAGCATTCAAAATCCTGGTGTGTAAGTAAGCACATCAGGTCTCTCCTTCCCACATCACTTGGGTTCAGAGCTTCCAGACCAGGAGTGCTACGTGGTCATAATGTTAATAGGTTAAATAAATGTTCTAATAACGAGTCATAGCTTTTCAAACAACTTTACCCAGGGCAACTGTGCAACCACAGAGACATGTCTCATGCTTGGTTAGCCCTCACCTATGACCACAGTCTGCCCTGGTGCTAGTAAAGCTGGACACATGGCCAAACACATTAAAAGCAAACAAGAATATAAATGGTTTTGGGGGATAGAATTCGGGGAAATCCTTCCACTATTCTATTGTGACAGTAAATGGAAATGAAGCTGGTGTTTTCAGAAGTACCACAAGAGGGTAGTAATAGGCAGAAAACAGTGCAAACTTTATGCTGGAATGACATCGGTAGGTGTCAGGCAGTGCTTTTCTTGTGTCTCACTTTAGAGTAATGGCAGGACCATTGTTTTAAAGCACATTATTATCCACTTGATTTCTCTCCTGTACTGGTGCATGCTTCTTCACACTACCTGGGAATGCAAATATGACCTTTATGGTTCGTCTCTGCTTTGGACACATCTCTTTGTTTTGGGGCTACATGTATTTTTCTCCTGGCACCTATGCCCTGCTGTCAATTACATCATCAGTCAACCTCTGTACAGATATAGTGCACTGGTCCCTGTAGCAGCACGGCACCCTCATTGCACTCACACTTCCACTGGGTCTCCTTTGAGAACCAATTAAAATAATTAATTTAGTGAGTAGAGCGGTGGCTGGCAAATTTCCTCCTAAAGACTTTTCAACCATTTTCTTCAAGAATGGAGTCCCAGGCATCTTCCTAAACCCATCTCACATTGGGCAGCCCATTGTGTTGCCCAGAGTAACTATCTTTTAAAAGCTAATGTGGATGCTTTAGTTCTTTCAGAGGACAACTTGTACTGTTAGATACTCTGGAGGTTAGGGTTGTGCAAGGAGCTGGATCCTTGATTCTCAGGCCTCACTAAGCCCCAACATAATGTAAAGCTGCTGGCAGGTTCCCTCCGCCAATGCAAAATTGCCAAGGTGGATCACAGCTCTGACACTTCTCTCTGCTCCAGGAAGGGGAGAGTCAGAAGTTCAGGGCCCAGAGTGGCACATCTGCACCAACAGAGAGTTCACCTCTGACAATCAGTTGCAGCCACTTTTCAGCCCCTTTGTGCTTCTAGACAAGTGGTTCTCAGCCAGGGGTAAGTTTACCCCTGGGGGTACGCAGAGATCTTCCAGAGGGTCCATCAACTCATCTAGATATTTGCCTAGTTTTACACCAGGTTATATAAAAAGCACTAGCGAAGTCAGTACAAACTAAAATTTCATACAAACAATGACTTGTTTATACTGCTTTATATACTACCCACTGAAATGTAAGTACAATATTTATATTCCAATTGATTTATTTTATAATGATATGGTAAAAATGAGAAAGTAAGCAATTTTTCAGAAATAGTGTGCTGTGACACTTTTGTAATTTTATGTCTGATTTTGTAAGCAAGTAGTTTTAAGTGAGGTGAAACTTGGGGGTATGCAAGACAAATCAGACTCCTGAAAGGGGTACAGTAGTCTGGAAAGGTTGAGAGACGGTGTTCTAGAATAACTCAAAGGGGCTGGAAATTGATTTAAGAACCTGCCCCATAGAATTCAAATATGATAAATGTTGAATTTATATGGCACTTTTTATGTCATAGAATCAAAATTAGCAGCTAAACTAATATACGGACTTTATATGTGGTCCACCTCACACATGCCACTGAAATTCAGCAAACCCTGGGGTGAAAAATAGCAACTGCTTAACAGCAGGCAATAGCCAGGCCTGTGAGTTTTAAACAGGATGTGAAGAGGAATTCAGCATCCAATTGAAAACATAGAGGTGCTCTGCATGTGGAAGGTCCCTGGCATGTGCAGATATCTGGGGGATGATTGGAACTTTGCTCAGAATCTTGCACCCTCTAGGATAACTAAAATGGTGAATAGAGTCTTTTCCTTTTGTGCATAATACTGTGATCATGGCCTGTCATTCTGGAAGGGAAGAACTATTGTGTGAAGTCTATAATCAAGGAGTTTTATTGGGAAAGAGGTGCATTTAGCAATAAATCATTTATAAATATCTGCCAAAATATCATTCATGTCCAGGCTCCACACTAACTGAGAAACAGCATTTCCCTCTATATTTGGTATCACAATGGCACTGACAGTAGGATCTGGGATTGGCAAAGTCCACACCAAAAAAATGGCATAGAGTCCTCTATCTCTGGGGAACTTGTTTGTATGTTCTTTAGGTTGTGAAGGTGAAAGAAACTCTTAACTAAAGCTGTAACACAAGGGAGCACCATGCTACATAGCCTGAAACAATAGCCATTATTCATGATTCTGCTCAGTTAACATGGTATGTTAGTGATATACTTATCTCTCCTTGTCCATAAAAGGTCCAATCCAATTCCCACTGATTTCAGTGGGAGTCTCTTCATTTACTTTAATGGGAGATGGATTAGGGCCAAAGAGAACATCTTGTGCAAGCAAAATTTGCCTCTTATGTTTGTTTCTTATTTTGTATTTTCATATCAGGTATTTTGATGCACAAAGGAGGATCTAGAGCACTTGGATCCATCTCTGGTTCCTTAAGCTGTTTTGTTCTGTCATCCTTTTTAAAGTCCTGTGACTTATGTGGTACCATCATGTGTATTGAGATGTTTACTTTCACAGCAGCCTAGTGTCTCTGCAGGGATGGCTCTTGGTTATCAACAGTGAAGAAAGTTTCTCTCTCTGATCGTTAGTCTGTGGTTTCAGTGAAAACAGGGTTGGGTCCTAAATCTGCAACACTAGGCCCAAAAGAATCTCAGTTTTTATGGAGCAAGTTTTGTTTAAGGTATGCCATAGATTCTGTTTACCCCATGTGCACTGATCTGCCTTTGATGCCACTCTGTAGGGGAAAAAAGAGTATCACAGCTGTGGATCTGACTGGAGAATCTTACCCTATCTCTCTCTCTGCAATTGTACACAAGGTGCTCAAATTCCCAGACAGTGTTAACATTGGGAACTCTCTCCTTCAGGCCAGAAACAAAGTTCAGGTAAATGGACCACGAATATAGTATTGCAAAATTCACTTTAAATAAAATAGTAGGTTACATCAGTTAACAGTATCCATTCAGCCCGCGCATGTGCCCTATGCCTCCTCGTGCCAGATACATGAAACTGTAAAAGGGTACACAGGTTCCTTCTCAACCACCTCAGCCTGAGACAGAGTCCTAGCATGTCCGCCTTGAGCATGCCTCAGCTTTTTTAATATATCTGTAGTGGTTAAGATAGTTGTTAGTATGGCTATAGTTAAGGCCCTACCAAATTCATGGCTGTGAAAAATGCATCACAGACTGTGAAACTGGTCTCCCCCGTGAAATCTGGTCTTGTGTACTTTTACCCTATACTAACAGGCCACCCTTACTTCTGCACTGCTGCTGCTGCCAGCGACACGGCCTTCAGAACTGGGCACCTGGTCAACAGCTGCAGCTTTCTAGTTGCCCAGTTCTGAAGGCAGAGCAGAGAGCAGCGGCTGCTGGCCAGGCACCCAGCTCTGAGGTAGTGCCACCACCAGCCGCAGTGCAGAAGTAAGAAGTAAGGGTGGCTCTGCCTAAGGGCCCTTATCGGCTATGATGCTGCCAAGGGAAAAACCATTGATGAGACTTAAGCTGGCTGAGGAGTCCAATTCATTCTTTACAGGCTTTTCCACATATGTGACAGGTGGTTGCTTGGAAAGAGCACAGCTGCTGGCCGGGATGCTGTACACTTTCCTTCCACCTCTGCAATTTCTCAGCCTCTTGAGCAAGGCAATTCTCTTCAAAATGGGTTGAGGCCAGATCTTCACAATTCGTGGGGTCAATGCCTCCCTTCTTAAGTTATGCTTTTAGGGCATCCTTGTAGCATTTCCTCTGTTCCCTACAGGTCTTCTTACCATGACTAAGTTGAAAAAATAGGACTTGCTTTGGAAGACGAGTATCAGCCATCCATACACAGTGACCAGCCCAGTGAAGTTGATGTTTCATAATCTTCACCTCAACATTGGTGGTGTTAGCTGCAGAGAGAACTCTAGCATTGGTGCGATGGTCTTTCCACCTGATACAGAGAATCTTCCTAAGGCAGGGCTTCCTAAGGCAGTGTTGGCACCACTCCAGAGGCGTAAGATGGCTTCAGTATGTCACCCATGTCTCGCACTGATAAAGAAGAGTGGGAATGACTACTGCATTGTAGACCAGGATCTTAGTTTCCATCCACAGATATCTGTCAATAAAGACATGATGGAGCAACTTTATGAAGGATACGTGGCACAACAGATCCTATGTTCAATCTCCACATCAAGATTGGATGTCTGGGAGAGTTGGCTATTAAGGCATGGGAAATGCACAACATTTTCCAGGGATTCATCACTGATGACAGTTTGTGGGAGAATGGGGGCCACTTGTGCTGGGGCAGGCTGGTGGATTACCTTAGTCTTACCAATGTTGAGGGAAAGTCCCAGGCTATGATAGGCACCCGAGAAGAGATCTAGGGTGGATTGCAAGTCAACCTTGCATGCGCGAGGATAGCACAGTCGCCAGCATACTGAAGGTCTGTAATAACAGTCCTGATGACTTTAGTTTTAGAATGAAGACATCGCAAACTGAAGAGCTGGCTGTCCATGCAATACTCAATCCAAATTCAGAAGAAAGGCAGTCATGAATAAGAATCAAGATTATGGCAAGATAAATGGAAAAAAGGGTTGGGGCAATAACACAGCCCTGTTTAACACCAGTATGGGTGGTGAATGGGTCCATCTCCAACCCATTACAGAGGATGATGGCGGTCATCCCATCATGAAGTAGCCTGAGAACATGAATGAACTTCAATGGACAACCAAACCTAGACAGCACCTTCCATAATGCTTCACGATTCATGGAATCAAAGGTCTTAGTTAGGTCAATAAATGCCATAAACAATGGCTGGTGTTGTTTCTCTACACGTCTCTTGGATCTGTCATTCAACAAAAATCATGTCGGTGGTGCCCTGAGACAGTCTGAAACCACATTGGAATTCCAGAAGGATGTCTTTGGCAAGAGGAAAGAGACTGTTCTTAAGAATATGAGCAAGGCTCTACCCAGCAATGGAGAGAAGGGCAATGCAACACATTGACTTGTCCCCATTCTTAAAAATGGTCATAATATTGGTATTCTTTAGGTTGGGTGGAATATCCTCAGTAACCCAAATTTTAACACAAAGTTGATGAAATTTTTGCACGCGTGTTATTCCACTGGCTTTGAAGACTTCCACGGGGATGCCATCTTGGCCTGGCACCTTGTTGTTTCTAGACTGAGTGATGGCTTGCCAAACTTTGTCAGAAGATGTGGGGGGTCAGCAAGAGGTTCTACTACTGGATGCTGAGGAATGGACTCAATGGTGGCAGCTGAGACTTCAGATTCATGGTTCAATAGAGCCTCAAAATGCCCTTTCCAACATTGCTTGAGGGCCATATTGTCCTTAAGAAGGGTGGAGTTGTCCTGGGATCGCAGAGGAATTGTGCCATTTGAACTTGGCCCGTAAATGGCTTTCGTTGCTTGAAAAAGGCTTCTCATGTCATGTTGATCAGTGAAACTCTGGATCTCCGTGGCCTTTGCTTGCCACCACTGATTTCTGATGTCATGTAGCCTCCTTTGAAATACAACTTTAAGCCAATGATAAGTCTTGTTTTTGCTGATTAGAGGGTTCATTTTGTCAAGTGCAAAATGCTCTTCTCTTCTGAAGAATAAGTGCTGGGATTTCCTTGTTCCCAAACTAATGCTAATGGCGGTGAGTGGAACAACCAATCAGTTCAGCACATGCCTTGTGAATAATGGTCTTGAACTCCTCCCAATGTGTTTGGATGTCATTGACGTTGTCAGGTAGGTCAGAGAGCCTCTCAATGAGGCGCTGCTGAAGAGTCTCACGACTAGCGTGATTTTGAAGTGCCTTGATATTAAATCTCTTTCTCGTTCCTTTTGGTTATTTATGGTGTAAGCTGCATGTTCATGATTGATCTGACTACACAATATTAGGAAAAACTATTTCACTAGGAGGGTGGTGAAGCACTGGAATGGGTTACCTAGGGAGGTGGTGGAATCTCCATCCTTAGAGGTTTTCAAGGCCCGGCTTGACAAAGCCCTGGCTGGGATGATTTAGTTGGGAATTGGTCCTGCTTTGAGCAGGGGGTTGAGCTAAATGATCTCCTGAGGTTCCTTCCAACCCTGATATTCTATGATTCTACACCTTACTCTTCTACAGACTAATCTCTGTTGAACCCCATCTTTTGCAAAATCTTAAAAAATCATTCTATTATTTTCTGGCATCCGCCACATCCCCCCAAAAAGTTATTTTTTTCCATGAGGTAGATGCATTACTTTTTTTTTTTTTTTTTTTTTTTACAGTAAATCTGAGAAATTTGACATTTAGTGTATGAGGTTTGGCATTTGAGACTGGTTTAGGAGCCAGGGACCTACAGGTTCTCTGTAAATCAAATTTAAAATCATCTGGAAGGTTGAGCACTTCTGAAAGGGGCCAGGGAACTAATTCTAAGGAGCCACCTTTTTCTGCTCCTATGGGTACTCCTATAATTCTCAAATTATTGCAGTGAGACCTTCCCTCAAGGTCTGTCACTTTAGAGTGAAGAGAAGATAAGTCTGTGAGTCTTCTCTGCACCTGTTCAATAAAGCCTTTGTACCTGAACTTCCACTGATGATATTCTCCCTTCTGTTTCATTCATCCATCCTGTCAGCACTTGCTGAGAGGAGTTAACCAAGGTAAAAGTCACTTGTATTGTGGCCTTGATAGCTACTGTGTCTGCAGCAATTTTCTCCAGCAGGGCCAGCGTAGACACAGTGCCCTCAGCAGCAGCCGTCTTGTATAGAGCATAGGGAGCCTCCATTCTCCACATTTTTCAGCTGCTTGTAGAGCTCCCAATAGACAAATCTTTGCCTGCTGACATACCAGAGATTTGGGGTACCTGTCCCTTTATTTGTGTGTGTGTGTGGGGAGGGGGGTGGCTTGGACAGAAATGGAGGATGGTTCTGGAGCTCAAGGGATCTCCTCCTCCATGTCACATAGCACCCCCTGGAGTCCAATGGAAACTTACTTTTAAAATAAGAAAAATCCAGAGTCTCCTTTACATTTCCCACTCCCCCTGACATGGGTGGAACATGAGTGGGAGGACACACTGCAGGCATCATGGGCCCAGTGGACATCTCTGAATGCTACCTTTTCAGTCACGTAACATGCAAATGTAATTTAAAAAGTATCTGTAACCACACTGCTTGGGGGAGAGGGGGAGAATAATTTGGGAGGCTCCCTTTGAGTTGAGAAAAATATGCACTTAGCAATAGTAAAGAATACAGAAAAATAGCCCCAATTCTCCATTGCTCCATCCCTGCACTGTGTGCAGGAATAGAGGTGGAGGCAAAGACAGCTTTAAACCATATTTGTGCTCCCTGTATTCTGGGTCCATTCAGGAGCTAGAGTAGCCCTGCCTCAGGCCTCAGTTAGACCAGCCTCAGGGTGCTGGGAATGAAGCTAATATTGGGCTTCTCTGCATTGGCAGAGTAACTCCTTCATGGGCCCTCCTTATAGCTCCTTTATGCTGCCAGAATAGCATAAAGGGATGTTAGAGAAAAAGAGAATCCATCCCATTGTTTCTAAACTATTCCTAACAATGTACTTTTCTTGGTTTTTCTGTATTATTTCTCCCTGGCTGTTTGGTTGGAGTTACTTGAGAAGCTGCATGGGACTTCTTTGGAAAGCATAGTGCTGTAACAATTACAAGTCTCACTCAAATATGCAAGGATAAATATATGGACTGTACAAATGTGTTTGTCTTTTTTACATGTGACATGTCACTGTGGCACTGAAATATTTGCCAGGAAATATGGGGAGGGAAGATTCTTGAACCAGGAGAAAAAAAATCTCTGCATTATTTTTTTTTAAATAGGAATCTTATAGCAAGCAAGCCATGCACATGGAACAAAAACCAGGATATCATCATTTCTCATTATAAAAAAGAAACAGTAATTAAACCCAGATTTCAGAACTATGGCTTGTTTATTTTATCTAGATTAGATTGCACTAGTAATCAGTAAGGAAATGCTCATTTGAAAAAGCAATGGATATTTTAAACTGTATTGTGTGTGTGTATATTTATTTATATAAAGGCGGGGTTAGGGATGAAATATCTTAAATTGAAATGTTCAGTCTTTCTTGTTTTGAGCATGTTTGAAACAAATTGTTAAGTGCATTGGAAGGAAGCGTAACAGACTGATAATAGCTTGTAATATCCTGGACAAACCTTATGGAATTAAAAAAAAGTGATTTAATTAAGTTAATACCTTTGGGGTTCATTGTATTAAAAATGCAATTGTGTATGTTATTGTGGAATTTTATGTGCCTTCTCTAGTAGGAGGGGTATGCTAATGTAATTCCTGTATTATCAGCCCTTGGAAGCCACCTTCCTGTAGCAGTTTGCATATACTAGTTCAAAACTGGATTTACCAGGGATCAACAGAAAGAAAGGATTTTTGGATAACCTGCATGGTTTTAAACTGGCTCAGAGCCTTCTTCCTGATCCAGCAGATGGACAGGACCCGGGTCCATGGAGAGCCCCAGTCATTTTGAGAATGGTTAGAAGGACTGGGCCTGTTGAGGCCCGTTAGACTGGGTGCTAGTTCTGAGCTGAAGCTTTTATGAACTTGTGACCATAAAAGAGACTTCTTTATGGGGTTTTGAAGGACTCTTCCTGCTATAGCCCATGATTGGTAAGCTTGTTAGCAGGTGTCTGGTTTCTTTTGTTGTTTTTAATGTTTTTTCTGTAGTGCTTTTACATTAAGACCAATCCAGTTTCTTTGCAACTTTCTATCATGACTGGGGCTTGGGCAATCAGGCCTAGTGGTCAGAGCAGTAGTGGTCAGAGGCCAGGAACAGTGCTGAAAGTCAGAGCCAAGTGTCAGGAATAAAGAGTCAGAGCCCAGGGTCTAAGATGGAGGCAGGAACCTGTCGTCAGAGCCCGGGGTCAGAAGGCCAAGAGCAAGCTGAGAGAAAAGTCCTTCACGATGACTGGAAAGAGAGTCCACCTTGTTGCACAGAGGCTTCCTGGAATGTCTTCTAGGTTCATATAGGGTGCCTGGACTAATCAGCGGCTATGAGGAAAGCTGTCAGTCTGGCCTTCAGAAGAGATTTTCCTGTGGTGTTTATCTCCACAGGGCATAGGTGCTGGAGCTAGGGATGCTGCTTCACTCCCTGGCTTGAAGTAGTAATAACAACCCAAACACATGGTTTCTGCCTTCAGCACCACCCCCTATAAAAATTGTTCCAGCACCAATACCACAGGGTTTATATGATAATGCACACGACTCAATCATGGCTGCTAGTTAGCATTTGCCAACCCACAGACCCTGGGCTCTAGCCCCCTCAGGATCTCAAACTTTCCAAAAGTACGTGCTTGTTAGGGCCATTTCAAGTTCTGTAGCTCTGTATTACAGGGTTTTCCAAATATCTGGCTATTAGCAGCATTGTATAATTCACTGTTGATTCAGGCTCCTAGGAACCTAAGTCACTTTTGAAAATAGGGCTTCAGCTGCTAAATCAATTACACACCTTTGAAAATTTGACCCGTCTTTTTATTCAAGAATATTCACACTGGCGTTTTAGCAAAGATGGTGTGGAAGTAGAGGAAGAACTGACAGGGATTTGAAGGGGATTTCAATGCATACAGTCTCTTCTGTGAGCAAGAGTTAGGCTAGCTGTAACCCTAATAACGTGAGATTTGTAGAAGCGAGGATTGTGTGAGGCGAGTGGGAAAGAACTGTGTGAGAAGTTGTTGCGACCTTGTGTAGATAAATATGGAATGTAGACTAGAGTCTAAATAGATGTGAAAAATAAGATATCAGGATGACCTATGTATAAACAAAATGCAGCTGTTGATTATTGTATGTAATAAAAGGTATAAATGCTTGCTGTAATTGTTTACCTAGAGAGAGACCTGCCTAGGAGGGGGAAACCCTGTGTCCTAGTGCACTCTCTCCCTCTATGCAATTGCTTGAGAATAAAGTATCTGACTTTGCTGCACCCAACCAAAGAGAATGAGAACTCTGTTTTTTTCCCGACAATGGCAACAGCAAAGCTTCATACGGATAATTCAACTTTCAGACTCTAGACAGGTCTCAAAACCTTCAGCCAGCAGTAGCTTCTTCTATGCTCCCATGAAACATCTTGTGCCCCAAGTCCTGATGTGTGTCTGTGTCCAGTTTCTTCCCTCCCCACCCAGGTACTTTTGTGTTCGACCTCACCCTCAGGCTTGTGTGTCATTCCAAGCCACTAACTCTGCAAAGTGCTAGGTTAACTGGGGCATCCCTGACTGACCAAAGGAAGCCATTATACAAATTCAAACAAGCACTTCTCATTTTTAAGTGAATTAATGTGTAGGTACCTGTGATGGTGTGTGCTCCCCACACCGACTCTGAGATGGCTGAGTTGGGCCAGGTGGGCCCAATCAGCCAATTAGGATGCAAGATGGGAGAATTAAGTGTGAGAGGAAAGCTCTAATTAGGAGGAAGCTCACCTGAGCAGAGGTGGGCAGGGTTAGTATTAACCCAGGAAGCTCGTGACAGAAAAGCCTGCTGGGAGGAAGTTGTGGTCACCCTCTGTTTCATAGAGGGGGAAGAGGGAACCCAGGGAAAGAGCCTGGCCCTGAGGGAAGGGTGTATCCGGAAGGAGCAGGGTGGAGAAGAGAGCCTGTGGGGTGCAGTGTAGGAGCAGACCAGGGAGTAAGAAGCAAGTTTGGGGACTGAACAGACCTTGGCTAGGTGTTGTAGGGTCTCTGGGCTAGAACCTGGAGTAGACAGGGGTCCAGGTTCCCCTCTCTGCCACTGAGGAAGTGGCACTGGTAAGGCAGTGAACTGGAAGACTGCCTGGGTCACTGCAAGAGTGACAGGGTCAGGGCAGTGGGCATGAGGACTGCCGGATGCCGCTTGAAGAGAAGAGACTTCGAAGGACTCGGCCATGGAATGGGGAGAATAGGGAGTGACTGGGCCAGAGGGCTGAGTCACAAAGAGACAGCAGCAGCTCTTAGAGTGAGAGAGAAGCTCTAGACCAAGATAGAGAGACAGAGAGGCAGCGCACAACTGGAGGAAGAGGTGTTGGCCACACAGAGCTAATCCCCAGAGCAGCCAGGAGGAGGTGCTATCCTGTAGTAAGTAGAGCCCCGTGATAGTACCATACCCAAGTACCTTTTATATAATTGTTCTGGTTGCGCCAGTAGTAGCTCACCCATTCTGATTCCAGACCAGATATTTTATTTCAGTAAGTTATCAGCTTCATTTTATTACCTCCAATGCCATAGCAATTATATAAGTGATAAAATTGTGTTTACTGTAACTTAGTCAACAACCTTCACTTGGAGAAGTACACAAGGACAATAGAGTTTTATGAACAGCAATTGACCTTAATGGTCCACTCCAGTCATTCTTGGCTCAGAGACTAAACTCCAGAGGTCATTCTTGATACCAAGTCTTCATACTTGTTTAAGTATTCTACTACTACAGCATTCTGCTACTGTACAATGGAGCCATCTGTAATCAATTGCAGTTCAGTCTATCCTACATTTGTTTTGTCTTAACTTGCAGAGACAGTATCATTAAAATTATAAGAAATCCTCAAAATGAAAGACTACTAAACTGCCTTCTCCCCATTATAGCACTAAAACTTTGGAAGCCTGCAAGACACTCCATCAAACAGCTGGAGGGAGAACCACGTAAGTGTGTGTCTATCTGTTTGGTTTTCTTTATAAATTGCCATTTTATACTGGGGCAACCTTTGAGTCATTCACAGATGGATGTCACATGCTCCCTTCCTCACACCTATGTGAGCTGCATAGACTGTTCTGAAGAACCAGGTGTGGCCTGATAATCCTGTAAATATCAACCTTGGGTATTAGATATAGAAAAATGGATTTCTGCATGATCCTCTTGTATCAAGGACAGACACTATTCAGCACTGCCTGATAGCTCTGCTTCTTTCTGTCTTAATTACTGAACCTTTGGCACACAGAATAAGGGCCAATGCCTTACTGGATGGATAATCCAATTGACCCCTCCTCCTACAAATATATGGCAAAATGCCCATGTGTGTTGAATATGTACTGTCCATAGCATGCACAGATAAGACTCTCAATCAAGCCATGTGTCAAATACATAATTGCTCTGTCTGTCAAATGTAGCCTCTTTCTAAAAAGGCAGTATCTGCAAAATGATCATAATTTACTGAAATGGAGTTGCTATTTGAATTTCACTTTTCTTGTCAAGTTTTTCTTGCCAAGTTGTTTTTATTCTATGGACTGAACACTAATAATTCATTGAATTTTTAATACTCAACATATGTGCTGTGATTGTTTATATAAATCACAAGATATTATTATTTCTATTTCCTGTTTACATAAGGGTGTATGAATTTTTTGCAAAAATGCTCATGAGTGCAAATTTAAAATTCAGTTTTCCTGACTACTCATATTTGAATTTATTTTAGGTTGTGATTCTCCTCCATGCAAGGAGCCAGTACAGGACTTATGAAACACTTACATAAGCTCTATTTTGAGACGCTTAAGTAGTGCCTAGGACATGTACTGACCCTCCGAATTCTACTCACAGGGAGCATTTTGAGTAAAACTACGGTAGTTATTCAAATGTTTGCTTAAAGCAAACACAAAAGGGTCATGAGCTTGGTGAAAGTGAATGTATTTAAATTAATGGTTTCTGTCATTTGCTTTGCAAGGCTTAGGTGATATGATTTCACATACTGCTTCCTAGTGTGTTAAGGCGAAATTAAAATACTTGAATATTTGACACTTAATCCATATGAGCATATAAAGTGAATTCCTTAACTTTGTTGGTTAAAGTTTACAAAGAAGCCAGGTTGTGGACTCAGTTATATATTAGCTGGCTTGACAAGATTAATTCCATAAAAAAATAACTGAATTCCATATGTTTATTATTTACAGTAACTCATTTGCTTCTCATCACATTTCCTGAGGCTAGAGATACTGTCTGCAAATTTCTCTGGGCTTTCAACAGATGCAGCACTTAATTTAAAGCTTTGCATGCAGATTGTAGAGAGCATGTCTGCATGTATCTTTCTGATTTGCAGATACCATTGCTCATTGATTGGCCTTCTGTGTTGGGTGACCTTGGGCAAGTCACTTTGCCTCTCTATGTCTTTGGGCAGTGGGGCCGGGAGGGGAATGCAGTTGTTAAATATAACAAATTAGGGGAAAATAGAAATGACTCAGTAGGGAAAATATGGAGTTCTGTTTTAGCCACATTAAGTTGAAGTAATTAGTGGGCAGGGGGGATTGATTTAAATCAAGACTATTTAAAGCAGCAATTTAAATCACCAAGTGGAAACCCATGATTTAAATCATCAGTTTTAATCAGCTTTTCCATTTGTACTTCAGTTATTTTCTAACAAAAACTGATTATTGTTGGTTGATATAACCATTAAAACATGTTGATTAACAACTAAATAGAGCCTTTACAGAGGCATTGGTATATCTTTTTGCTGCCTAGTTATACTTTTGATCTTCACAATATCCCCAGCAACAAGTTGCACAGGTTGACAGTGCGTTGTGTGAAGGAGTACTTACTTATGTTTCTTTCAAATCTGCTGCCTATTAATTTCATTGGATGACTCCTGGTTCTTATGTTACATGAAGGGGTACATAACACTTTCGTATTCATTTTCTCCACACCATGCATTATTTTGTAGACCTTTATCATATCCCCTCTTATTCGTCTCTTTTTTAAGCTGAACCATAGCAATCTTTTGAATCTCTCCTCAGGTGGAAGTGGTTCCATATCCCTAATTATTTTTGTTGCCCGTCTCTGTACCTTTTCCAATTCCAATATATCTTTTTTGAGATGTGGCGATCAGAACTGCATGCAGTATGGGCATATCATGAATTTATATATGAGCATTATGATATTTACTGTCTTCTTATCTATCTTTACCCTTTCCTAATGGTTCTTAGCATTGTTAGCCTTTTTGACTGACCCTGCTTATTGAGCAGCTGTTTTCAGAGAACTATCCATGTTGACTCCAAGATCTCTTTCTTGAGTGGTAACAGCTAAGTTAGACCCCATCACTTTGTATGTATGGTTGGGATTATGTTTTACAATGTGCGTTACTTTGTATTTATCACTGTTTAATTTCAACTACCATTTTGTTACCTATGTTTTTTTTCCATATATAGTGTCACTCCTCCAATAGAGCAACCTGCTCTGTCATTCCTATGTATTTTATACCCTGGTATTACCATGTCCCATTATGTATTATCATTCCACCATGTTTCTGTAATGTCTAGTGTACCAACATCCTCATTTAACATTAGATACTCAAGTTCACCTATCTTAGTATTTAGACTTTGTAATGAGGTACACTCACCACTGGTATGCCTCCTGGTGGCTGTGTTGGGGATTATCTCCACTCAGGTCTGATGCCCGACTTGCACCAGCTGCTCACACCACATCCCCTCTCACTCTCCAGGACTCACAGTGCGCTGCGTCTTTGTGACTCAGCCCTCCGGCCAGGTCACTATGTAGTCCTCTCGTTCTGGTGTATCAAAGTACTGCCGGGTCAGCTGTCTTTTTGTGCTTCAGATAGTCTTCCAATCCAAGGCCAGGTCCTGTGCCACTTTCCCAGAAGTTGGTAGGGAACCCAGGCCCACCCACTACTCCAGGTTCCAGCCCAAGGACCTACAACTGGCAGCCAGGGTCTCTCACCTTTCTTCAGGTTCTCTGGGCTGCTTCCTACTTTACCTTTTGTCAGGCTCCTTCTCAACCCTCCTCTGTGTACATCCTTCCTTCAAGGCCAGGTTCCCAGGGCTTCTATTCTCCCCTGATTTTCTCTCTTCCCTTTCTAAGCCAGAGAGTGACTGCCAGCCTTCCTACTGCTGCCCCTTTCTGCTGCTAACATCCTGGCTTTATACAAGCCTTGCCTGTTCCTTCTCAGCTGGGCTGAGTTTCTTGTCAGCCTTTCAATCCCTAGCTCTCACCCAGGTGCAGCTAATCAGGTAAATTGACTCTACTTAACCTGCTCTAACTTGTGTGGGGTGGACACTCCATCACAGACGTCTACCATTTATGTACAAGCACTTATAAAATTTGTCAATATTTAGTTGTCTGCTTTCATGTGACATAATTGGAAAGAGACTCTTTCATTTGACTATTTCTCTTCAGTTCCTACCCATACTTTATCAACTTCTATCCTTCTTTTTGCTAGGATATAGAGTATCCCTTTTAGTAAATCCTTCTCTAAGGGATGTCTGTCTGAACCGTATTCTCCTCCACACCTGACAGCTTTTCCTCAACCCTTAGTTTAAAAACTGCTCTCTGACCTTTTTAATTTTACATGGCAGCAATCTGGTCCCATGTTAGTTTAGCTGGATCCCATCCTTTCTGCATGGGGTCCTCCTTTCCTAAAAGGTTCCCCAATTCCTAATAAATCCCTCCTCCAAACACTATTGTCTCATCAAGATCCTGCAGTTCTGCCTGTCTAAGGGTTGGTCTGCACTGGGAACTTAATCGGCATAGCTTCATCTCTCAGGGGTGTGAAAAGTCCACATGCCTGAGTGACCTAGCTATGCCAACCTAACCACCAATATAGACAGTGCTAGGTCAACAAAATAATTCTTCCATCAACTGAGCTACTGCCTCTCGAGTTGTGGATTACCTATGCTAGCTGGAGAACTCCTCCCATTGGTATATAGGTAGTATCTACAATGAAGCTCTACAATGAAGCTGTAGCATTTTCATTGTAGACATACCCTAACTGGCCCTCCATGCGCAACTGGAAGCATTTCAGAGAATGCTACCTTAGAGGTCTATACTTTAATCTCTTACCTAGCAGCCTAAATTTGGCTTCAAGGGCCTCTTCCCTACCTTTTCCTCTATCACTGGTAACTACATGTATCACGACCAGTTGCTCTTCCACAGGACTGCACATAAGTCCATCTAGATGTCTGTTTAGATATTTTCAGATTCTTATTAATAGTATATTAGAAAATGGTGAGATATATTATTTACTAGATAATTAACTTTTTGCTCATGATTTGTGTCAAGTTGCATTTGGATGGCAACTGGAATTTAATTAAACAGACAACAGCATATAACATTTATTTTTATTAAACCAAACAACCTTAAAAGTTTTGGACACATAAGCTTCTCTTATTCAAAACATGTTTCACATTTACAACTAAATAATAAGTTTAGGCCTTAACATATTTTGTATTAAATTTTCAGATTTCATTTTAAATAGGTTTATTTTAAAAAATAACTTACTATAATTTAAATAAAATAAAAAACAATCTAATTTAAATAAAACATCCAATTTTCCCCCCAAAATTCATCAATTTTTATCCACCTTGTTGGTGGGACATTCAGAAAGAAATGTCAGAGACGAGCTGAAATTTGGCATCAGAACATAGTTTTTTCTATTTTCATAGTAAACCAACTGCTCTGTGCAGGGCTGGTGTAGATGATCCTGGAGATCTTTTCCAGGCCTTCCAGGGATTTATCAATTGAAATATACTCTGTGCTTACTTAATTTCCCTCAGTCCCACCCTTTTCACTCTGTGTTTGCTGCTGGCCATTCTGTGCTAAGTAAGACTTTCAACGGGTGAAGATGAATGGCAAAGCAATCCAATTACAAAATACTCAAGAGGTTAAAGTACTTAGCTAGTATATGGCATTCTGTTCTCTGAAATAAGTGGAGCATTGTAAATATGATAAGTTATTCTCAGCACAAAGAGAGGAATGGAAATAGAAAATGGTCCAAGCTGATTAGTTTCTTGATGACTGGAATAGGGATATTGAAATGTAACTAATTTTTATGACAATATTCTGAGATCAGATATGTTTGGGTGCATTCAGATTAGTGAAACAGAAAATAAACTGATGATAGAGTTCATCATCCTCTTCTAGAAGGAGGGAGGACAGAGATGAAGCTGGGATATCTTACTCCTTGGGTGAAATGTACACCTGGAAAAACAAGCCACCTACTATATTAAGATAATCTTTTTGTGGTTAAAGCAAAGGCGTGGAATTCAGGAAATCTAGGTTTTATTTCAGGCTGCATCACAGATTTTTAGTGCACCTTTTGGGAAAGTCACTTAACTGCTCTGTGCTTCAGTTTACCTGTCTGTAAAGTAGAACTGATATCAGAAGTACTTCGCAAATGAGTTATGAAGCTAAATTAGGTTTTCTAAAGCATTTTGTGGTAAAAGGCACTATATAAATTCAAAGTATTTTTATGTCTTCTGGCCTTCCTAATAAGCTAACTCTATTTTAGAATTGCAGACAATAATGGGATATTTAAGATATCTGTGTGTGGTAACTATGGATAAATGATGACTGTTCAATGGTGGCTATATATATATAATGTGTATGTATCTATATCTATATATAATGTTTTCATGGTTGGCTGTGCATGCAAGAGACAATCGTAAAAGGTGGCAGTCAGAGGTTTTCATCTCACTGTGTGGGAATTGGCAATGTTCACTACACACATGCATATGCAATGTCCCCTTACCAGGAATGCTGTCATGTGCAGTAGTGCTGTGCTATGCATCTTCTTCCAAAAAACACTCTGAGCTACATTGGGATACTCTTACTCTTGTTGAGTAGTGCCTTACTCCTTAACTAGTTCCATAGATTTAAATGGACACTTGAGGAGGAGTAATGTATAGAGCCCTGCAAATCTGCGTGTACCTGTTTTATATCCGTTGACCGTTTCTGTGGATACAGTACGGATGTGGGTACAAATTTTGTATCCTCACAGAGCTCTGACTGTAAGAGCCGGGCAGGCAGCTGTGAGGAACCGTAGCATGGATCCTCCACCTGCCCTGGGCGGGAGGCCTGGGGGACAGGGCAGATTGAGGGTCTGCCGTGGCTCCTCACTTCTGCTAGCGCGGCTCTCCCCGACCCATCTCCGTCTGGGGAGCAGTGGCTCGGAGCCACAGCCTGGCCACAGTAAAAGCCGGGCAGGGAGCTGTGGGGAGCCACGGCAGACCCTCCACCTGTCCTGGGCGGAGGGCCAGAGCAGCCCCTGGGCAGCTCCACAGGTTCCCCCTTCTCCCAGGCCAGGCCAGCATGGAGCCCAGCTGGGGAGCCGTGGTGAGCCATAGCGGACCCTCCACCTGCCTGCAGTACTGGGGCGCGGGGGAAGCTGAGAGCAACCCCTGGACGTGTCTCCCCCCCCCCCCCCAGGCTTTCCGCCCAGCCAAGGGCAGGTGGCGGTTCTGCGACTCCATGTGGGCTCCCCACAGCTGCCCACGCGGCTCTCCCCGACGGGGCTCCGGGCAGTGTGGGGGTGTGGCTCGGAGCCACAGCCCAGTCCCCAGTGTAGAGCCCTGCAAATCTGCGGATATCTGCAGATAATTTTTGCGGCTCACGGATTGGATGCGGATACACCTTTGCATATCCACGCAGGGCTCTAGTAATGTAGTACTCAGTATGAGCCAGGGTATCACAATTTGGCCCAGTATTTTCAGATGTTAATCTCTTCAGTGAGTAGCCAGGCCCCTACTGCAAGTTACAACAAACATTTATATCTCATAACTGGATGGCCTGGTGTGCTTTAGTCCACATGTGAGCTGTGTAGGTTAAATATATGAAGGCCATAGTCCTTTTAAAAAAAAAAAAAAAACTTGTTCACATCTTTACGACAAAGGGGAGAAGCACAGAGTTCTGAGCAAGGCCTGTGGGAGTTGTCCATTATACTTGTAATGAATGCTTAGGGTTGTGCTCAAGATGAGCAGACTTGAAATGACAGATTCCTGAAGCAAATATTTGTTCTCAAGTATTTAGAAAATTGACTTGCTGGCTGATCTCCTATTTATGGAAGGAAAAAGCCTTGGTGTTGGGAGGGCAGAGAAAACTGAGAAGACAGTTTGTATTGGAAGCCCAGCATGGTTTGATTATATAATGTGTTGGTTTGTAGAGCCACAAAGTAGTTATTTTTATGAAAGGTTTATTCTAAAGCAGCATTAGACCTTCTCAAACACAAAATGCCAGTGATATTTTCCCTCATGATCTGTTAGGGTTGCCAGGTGTCCAGTTTTCAACTGGAACGCCCAGTCAGCAGCGCTGACAGGCCATTAAAATCTGGTCAGCAGCGCAGCGGGGCTAAGGCAGGCTCCCTGCCTGCTATGGCTCCTCGTGGCTCGCGGAAGCAGTGGCATGTCCCCCCTCCGGCTCCTACGTGTAGGAGCAGCCAGGGGGCTCTGTACACTGCCCCTGCCCCAACCCCATATGTGGCTGGCTCTCCAGCTCCCATTGGCCGGGAACCGCAGCCAATGGGAGCTGCAGGGCAGTGCCTGCAGATGGCGCAGCGTGCCGAGCTGCCTGGCTGTGCCTCCGCATAGGAGCCGGAGGAGGGACAGGCCGCTGTTTCCGGGAGCTGCCTGAGATAAGCACTGCCCAAAGCCTGCGCCCCTGACCCCCTCCCGCTCCCCAACCTCCTGCCCCAGCTGAGCCCCTCCCGCCCTCCAAACCCCTCAGTCCCAACCTGGAGCCCCCTCCTGCACTCCAAATCCTTCATTCCCAGCCCCACAGCAGAGCAGCCACACCCCCAGCTGGAGCCCTCACCCCCTCCTGTACCCCAACCCACTGTCCCAGCCCGGTGAAAATGAGCACATGACTGAGGGTAGGGAAAGTGAGTGACGGGGGGCGGATGGAGTGAGTTGGGGGTGGGGCCTCAGATAAGGGGTGGGGCGGGGTGGAGCCTTAAAGGAGGGGGCGGGGCAGGGGCAGGGTAAGGGTGTTTGGTTTTTGTGTGAGTAGAAAGTTGGCAGCCCTATGCTCTGGCTTTAAGTTTGCAGTCCCCTTTCTCCACCTAGAATTGTCACACCCTTGAATCTATTGTACATTCTTTTAAAATAACCTTTAAAGTACAGTTTATGAACTTTTTTTTTCCAAATCAGATTTTCCAAACAGAAGCTAGTACTAGGTAAGGCTGGAAAGGCAGGGTCTAGAACTACAAATGTGACTGAAAAGCTCTGTTCAGAAATTAAGTTGAAAATGAATAAAATGTAAAGCATCAGTGGAGACAAAGCATTGGGGCCCTGCAGATCTAGGTCTGATTTACAAAGGTCTTTCAGCACCTTCAGTTGCAGATAGGTGCCAAACTGCTTAGGTGATTTTGAAAATCCCACCAGGCACCTATCTCTCATTGAAAGTAAAATAGGAGTTAGGCCCCTACCTCACAAAGGCAAATTTGGGGGGTTACAAAAGCACCTCTTTGCATCTATAATCACTGACATACCTTTTGAGATCTGGCCCCTTGTGTAGAAAAATCCTATTGACATAAGTGAGCATTTGGAGGGCCCAAGAAATGCAGCAGGATCAGGCCCTTGATGTGGGGAGGAATGGGCCAGATCAAGTGAAACTTTAACTTTGGTTTTATTTCCTTTCTTAAAACTTAACAGTGAGGTCTAGATCAGGGGTCAGCAACCTTTCAGAAGTGGTGTACCGAGTCTTCATTTATTCACTCTAATTTAAGGTTTTGCGTGCCAGTAATACATTTTAACGTTTTTAGAAGGTTTCTTTCTGTAAGTCTATAATATATAACTAAACGATTGTTGTATGTAAAGTAAATAAGCCTTTTTAAATGTTTAAGAAGCTTCATTTAAAATTAAATTAAAATGCAGAGACCCCCGGACCAGTGGCCAGGACCTGGGCAGTGTTGAGTGCCACTGAAAATCAGCTCGCGTGCCGCCTTCGGCACACGTGCCATAGGTGGCCCACTCCTGGTCTAGATCTTTAGGTAATGTAAATCTGCATAGTTCTAGTGGAGTCAGTGGAACTGCACTGCCTTACACCAGACAAGGTTCCTGATCCTCCTCCTTGTATTGAGTGATCAGACATGCTCGGAGGTGAAGAAATATTACTTAGTGTTTTAGGGTTTTTTAAAGTTATTTAATTGTTACATATTTGTTTTTAAAAGGGGGAAGTATGACAGAGTTGTCCTCAAATAGTTGCAGTCATGAAGACCCACACTCTGTCTGTTTCTGTTCCTATACTATTAAGTAATACTTTAAAGCAGGGGCGGGGGAAAGGTGACTTTGGTTAGACAATGTAATTGAACAAGTGGGCTTTAGATAATTGATGCATTTTTTTGCTTTCAAGCATATTTAGACTTGGAATAAATTTTTGGAAGGTCAGATGTTCTGTTGAAACCAAACTTTACATCTGTTGTAGATATGAAGCTACATATGGAGTTAATCTTTGGTACTCAGATGCCTGCCCAAAGTCTGAGGCTGTTGCAGCTGCTCAATCATTGGTACATAACCATTATTGAGAGACTTCCTTTCTCAACCCTTAGCTTTTGGGGCATCTCCAGATGTGTGCACCAGCTGTGGATGATGAGAGCACCATCTCTTAAACAGAACAGCCACCCACTGTCCGTCCTTCCCCATGACCGGAGGTATACACCTGCTATAGTTCTCACACCTCTCTCTGCCTCAGCTGTTGCTTATACCTCTTGCAACCCTGTCTAATATAATCCTGAGCCTCTTTCAGACTGAACAGTAACCATCTTGGGTAGTCTAGACAAACACGTCCCCTGAAAGGACTGCCATCTCCCAGCACTCTGGTGTGACAGCTCTAATATCTGAGCTTGCCTTTTTTTCAGGCCGAGGGAGTAGTCAGGAGGAGTTCTGTTCCCCCAGATTTTGATATCAGGTTGGGATCTGGAGCCTGATTTTCTTTCACTTACACCAGTGTAACTCCACTGACCTCAGTGAAATTATCCCTGATTTACACCACTATAAATGAGTGGAGAATCAGGCACCTAGGCTCTAGTACAGTAATTATGGTAGTCTGCAGGGGTCCACAGTTTTCCACTGCATCCTAGCCTCCTTCAGCATGAAATTAAGGCCTGACCAGAGTAGTTGCATTAACCTCTTCAGAGCTGAGTTGATATCTTCTGGCCACAAATGCATTCAGCCCTAGTACTGGAAAATCCCAGATCCTGACATTAAAGGGTTACTGTATTTTATGAGAGACAGTCTCATTCTTTCCTGCCAGCAAAATAACTGCTTAGAGATTCTCTGCACATGAAAGATGATAGCTTGATTTCCAGTACAGCCATGTGTGTTGGAAGTAACATCCATGGTAATTATCAGAACCTGCTGAATCTCAAACTCTTTGGACAGAGAGAGGGGTTAAGTACATCTCCAAAAAACTCCCCAGCTGCTCGCCATATGAGTGGATTAAAGACTGCTCTTTGTCAAGAATGTGGTGATGGCTTGGAATCCATAATGCATTCACTCCAGAGTGCTCTTGTGTATGTGTTATATAGATTTATTTTGTTAGCATACTAGATATATTTAAACAATTAATATCCTCACCAAAAAAACTGTAGAAGGAGAAACACTGTAAGCTTCAGAAGTGGGAGAATAAGACACGTTCATTTTATGTCTTTGTGATTTTTCAGTGGAGTGAATTATCCCATTGTTCTTAACTAGTGTATTGTGACTGCATGGAGAAGGGATACCTACCAACTACCAATTATTGTTTAGTAAGGGCTTCAGGTAGCAGGTGTTTTGAGTCACACCACATCTGAGTCTTGACACAGTCAAAAGAGGGGAAACCCATAGTCTTTTAATGAAGTACTAAAGAAGGAAATAGATGCCTATAACTTTACAAGGATAAAAACAAACATATTGGAACTGCCGTTGAGCAAACCTGTGTGGTTAAAAATAGAATTGGCCCAAATCTTCAATCAATCCTTCAAACCAAATCAAATCTGTAAGGTTTGCAAAGTTTTTTGTTAAATCCCTCCTCCAGTTTATGCCCTCAATGCCCATGAAAAGCTCAGTGGTTACAGGAAATGGCTCCAACTCGCACTATCATTGACATCCTCTACTAAGCCCTAGCTAGCTTCACCCCCTCCCTGATGAACTCTTTCTGTGACCACCTTAAGTGCCTTTCTCCATAGCATTGCTGCCTTTCTTTTCCTTTACTGGGATGAAGGACCCAGAACCTTTGGCAACCTCTCTGCTGAGCAGCAGCAGCTGCTGCTTAACCTAAATCTTGTGGGATAGATCATGAAAGGCAGTCAGGATAGCCATGGAGAGTGTTAAATTTAAATTCGGCAATAGTGGAGCAGATGAAGTGCTGGACTCGCATCACTGCTGTTGTAATAACAAGGCATAGTAAAGAATACTTAGTACTTCACAAATAGCTAATTAATCCTTAGTGTCACTGCTGTGTGGTAGATAAGTAAATTTCAATACACATTTTACTGATGGAAAAGCTGAGGGTGAGACATTAAGTGGTCTGCCCAAAGCCATTGAAAAAATTAGTTGCAGAGCCAAGACTAGAATTAGGAACTTGCTGGAGTCCAGTCTAGTGTGTAGATCATTAGAGCACACATTCTTTTGCATGTCAGTAAAAAGACCTTAAGTTTCCTCCTCTCCTCCAAAGGAGGATCGGTTGGGAAGGGGGAAAGGCATCTCAAGTTTCCCTAAACCCACTGAAAATAATCAAAATAGGGGAAACTGGAGATGAGAATTGGGGAGGGAAACAGGGTTGCTTGGGTTGTGGATCAATAGAAGGGATGCCACTTCAAGCTGGGTCTTTCAGTTAATTCAGGTAAGCATCGCAGTTTTGGTTTAAACCAAACCAAGTATCCGCCGCTGTAGATACCTGACAAAACAGTAGATTCTGGCATCTCATTCCAAAGTGAGGCTTAAGGTACAAAAATGCCATAATTTTTTTTTTTTTTGCCACACTTGGTACACTGAAGCAGACAGTATGGATTAGCATTTGTATCTTCCACTGGTTTCAAAGAGTTGTTGAATTGTGGTGACACTACTCAACCAAGTAAAGTGTGCCAGCAGGTTCACAAAATAAAAAAATACTCTAACCATATTTCGGGGAAAATGACTCATTCATAACAAACACCAGAGCTTTCACATAATAATCTAAGTTATTTAACACAGTGTGCTATAGCCTAATATAATTTAGTATTGACAAAGGACTCCATTAGAAAATACTAAGGTTTAGTTGTCCTTAAACCTTTTCTCTCCTCACTAGCGGCATCTTATATCCTAGTCTTCATCCAAAACATAGCACATTTCTCGAACTATAAATTAAAATATCAAACACGTAGTATTTCAATTCATGCAAATTGTAACTAAATCTGGGTATGTTCTAAAAAAAGTAACAATCCTCTATAAACTTCTTACAATTGATATCTTGGTTTTGGCTGGTTAGGTATCAGAGACCTTTGCATTACATCTTTCAGCAACAGTTGTAAATTTCAGTGTAATACATTCTTTCTCCAGACAAGCGCTTATTAATGTTATAGTTTTGCAAGAAAAAATTATTATTAACATTGACATATACTAATTCAGTTTATAATAAGCTGCATGCCTCTTCAACAGCAGTCAAGCGGGCCTATTTTTTTTCAAAAGTGACTTTGGGTGCCCAACTTGAGGCATGCCTTAAATGGACTCGATTTTCAGAAAGTTTTGAGCACTCCCCCCCTTGAAAATCAGGCTCCTTTAAAGTGTTGGAATTGAGGTTCCCCCAAATTGAAGCTCCCAAAAATCTTCAATCACATTTGAAAATATAGGCCTGAGCATCCATTTTTAAAAAATCATTCCACAAAGTTAACTCATATTTGTAAGCATATTCTATGCTATGGAGACAAATACACACTAATTCCCCCAAAACTGCTCAGATGAAGTTCCCAAGAATGAGGTAGATCCTCTGGAAATTGCTTACCCTTCCATCCGAGTCTATGTGGCCCTTTCTGCATGAACTCTGTGGCCTAACTTTCACAAACTTTGGGTGCCTCTATTTTTAGGATGTCTTAATTTGAGCAACTCAGAATGGAGATACCCCCAAGTTAGTGGACACTTTTGAAAATCTTGGCTTTTGTGCCTAGGGCTCTGCAGGATCTCAGAAGGCAAAGCCACCTGTAATGAGTGCAGCAGGCTCCCTGATGAAACCCATCAATATGCCTGCAGAGAAACATTCAGACAAGTGAGCAGCAGTAAAATCCAACTCAGGACTTGTACGTTCCCCCTTCCTGGGGAGGGAGTACATAACACTGGATCAACAATACAGTCAATAAGCCAGCCATGCTGCTGGGAGAAGTGTGGGAAGCCCAGGAAAAAAGCATAGAGGATTAGGAAATCCATAGAAAGTAGATATTCTGAGATCTGCACGGGACGGGCAAGGATTCAGGACCCACTCCAAAGCCAATTGAAGTCAATGGAAGTCTTTTTTACTTCAGTGGGTTTTGGATTAGGCCACTACTGTGGATCCTTGCATTCAATGTGTATTCAAGGCCATGCTCTCTCCCTTCACTTTGAGGCCAATACTCCTTCTCCCAAATCCCATATTAAGGGGAGTGTGTGCTAGGAACAGCTTGAGTCTTGTCCCTTCCCCATGTCTCTGTGTAAAAGGGGACAACTTGGTCCTAAATGTTTTTCCAAATATTATATCACATTACCTGGGGAGTCTATATCTGCTGGTAGAACTATAGGTCATGCTGCTTCAGCCTGGAGTTAGCACTTGCTCATTCCTCTATACTGAGCTCTTTCCAATGGCAGTTTTATAGCAAGCCTGACAGTCGCTTTAAATTAGAGGAGTTGGCAAGTGTCCGAGAAAAGGGGTGGGAATTTGTTTAGCTGAGAAAGACAGTTGCAAGACTTAATACAAGAGAATCAAGCTTTAAATAACTTTTCATGTTCAGAGAAGTGCATTATTTGTCATCAAGGCATTTTACTTTTTTCTCTGAAAGACTTTGAAACACCAACCTGTATCTATTTGTTTGAAGTTGCAAAATTTATGGGACAAACCCAAGGAAGCATATCGTTGTTGTGGAAAATTTGATATAATCTGCTCCAAAGTAAGGTAAGTTTAACTGATTCTGTTTTGCTGTTCTGACTTATTTTAAAGCATTTAATCAAAGGAACAAAAATGTAGTGCCTTTGGAAAATGTAGATTTTTTTTTTATTAGACCACATATGATTACATTAAAAATCTACTGCTGTAGGGCTGCTGCTAAATCTGTTTATATGTTCTGCCTTGTAGCACAAGAATAAGGCACCATGACATTTATGAACTTAACATTGCTCTTAGAAAGTTTACTGACAGGCTTTTTAAAATCCAAGATACACACATCTGACCAAAATTATTTCTAAAAAGTCTATTTTTGTCAGGTTTGGGCATTAATGTAATAGTCTTTCATCTGTAGACATAGTTCTACATATTTAGTTTCAATCTTTCATTCCATCAGCCTAACGCAGAAATTGAGAGGTTTTTTTCTCATGAAAGATTCCAACCTTATTTCATAAATTCACTTAAGCCTTGCTGCTGTGGTTTCCTGAAAATGTGGTTTGCAAAAGACTTTGTAAATATTAAATCATTTTGCTTCAGGGTCACACCCTTGCAAAGTTAAGGAAATTCCTAATTTTTTCCAGCAAAAAGTCATTTGATATTAGCTGACATGATAGCTTTTAAAAAAATCCAAGTTACTAACCTACTGTGTTTTCTTGATCTGTGGGCAGTGTGCTGTATGCAATCTGGGAAGAGACTGTACATTGTAGAATGAGAATAAGTGTTTGATGTCAGCTGTTGCACACAAACCTGTTCTGCGCAGGTGAGAGAGCAAATGTATGAACAATGACTTGATGCTTTCTTTCCTCTAAGTCTCCAGTTACCATTATTTGGATGTCTATGAAACATCATTTGTCTGCCTGCCAAGAGCACAAAACAAGCTATTCATGGCAGTGTATAGATTCTACAGTCCTCCCACTTGTGATGATGTGATTGATTCTTTCTTTTCAAGCTGAAGTTCTATGAAAAGATGGGTGTGAATTCAGAACAGTCAGTAGCCCTCTGAGCTGTGCAAGTTATGGATATTGACTCTGCAACTGGTTGGAGAAAAAGCAACCTGCTCCACAAGCCACAAAACCACACCTCTTCTTCAAGGCTGCACGGCAGCCAGCATTACAGAGTTGCCCAGAGAGAGGGACTCATGTAAGCTAGGCTCTCCTCCTCCTGTACTACACTACTCCCTACAGCCCTCAGGTCTGTCTTTTTAACAGGAGCTCAGTGCAGTTCAGTGGAATGTACCCTTCTGGGCAAGTGGAATTTTAAGTCTCAGTGACTGTCTGTTCAGTTCCTCTGATTCCCTTCATCCCCCCACTATACCACTGGGGCTGTGCAGCCTGTAGGACTTACTCCAGCTAGTAAATGCCCCCCACAGGGAGTACGCAGGGTTTTGAGGCACCTCACCACCACTTCACAGACTTTAAGGTCAGAAGGGACCATCATGATCATGTAGTCTGACCTCCTGCATGTTGCAAGCTATAGAACCTCACCCACCTGCTCCTGTAATAGGCCCTGACCTCTGGCTGTGTTACTGAAGTCCTCAAACCATGGTTTAAAGACTTCAAGTTAGAGAATTTACACTAGTTTAAACCATTTATACTAGTTTAAACCTGTCAGTGACCCATGTCTCACGCTGCATAGGAAGGATAAAAAAAACCCAGGGTCTCTGCCAATCTGACCCAGGGGAAAATTCTTTCCCAACCCCAAATATGGTGATCAGTTAGACCCTGAGCAATTGGGTAAGTTCTACCAGCCAGACACCTGGGAAAGAATCTCTGTAGTAACTCAGAGCCTTTCCCATCTAGTATCCCATCACCTGCCCTTAGCGTGACGAACTCTTGTGTGTACCTGCTGTGGATTGGCTCCCTGAAACCATCAGCCTCTGGCAACACATGTATTACCTTCCAGGCCTCTGTGGGCCTCATTCTCTCTCTGCAGGTTAGCAATAGGCACACGTCAACACTTGGGTCTTCCAAGCATCTCTCTGGAGTACTCAGCCCCTGTTTCACTGAACACTCACAGAACTATTAGATCTGCTACTCCCAAAGGAACAGTACATACCAACTTGTAAAATTTAACTCAGTATCTCCACTTAACACACAGCACGTAACTTATTCTTGTTGTCACTATATGCATATAGCTTACTATTAACAAAGAACAGAGATTCAAGTAATAGAGTATTGGAAACAAATGGTTACACATAAAATCATATCATGCTTTCTGGAAACAAAATTTAACTAACAAGGCATTCATCTATCTTTTACAAGATAGCTTTCCTTCCCCAGTGTTTTCAAAAAAGCCTGGCTGAGATCCCTTTGACATGAAACAAATTCACTGTTATTTTACTTCCTTAGTGAAGGATGCTAGGGTGTCTCTCTACACACCCAAATATACCAGAATGGACTGACAGCCCCCCTCTCCCCCCACTGTTTACCTCTTCCTGTTAATTTCCTTCTGAAGTTTCTACCATCTCTTCATTAGCATTTGAGTTACAATGCTAAATAGAGCGGGCCTTAAGGGTGGGTGGGCTGGGCCACTGCTCAGGGCACCATGCAGAGCTGTGAGTTTGGTACCTCCCAAGTCCCATGCCCACCTGACCTGCCGAGAGCCAGCTGGACTTACAGAGGCAGCCAGGCAGGTGAGCAGCGTTCAGACATGCAGCGCTGGAGAGGGTGGATGGACCCAAGCTGCAGGGAACAGCTGGACAAGCCAGGTAACTCCTCCAGAGCAGGGGTGCCCCCATCTGAACAGGAGCAGGAATGGGGGCCACACTAAGTAGGGAGTAGCATGCTGACTCACTGCACTGTGCCCTGTCCCAGGGGGGATGTTCCCAGCACTGTGGCTCTGGAGTTTTAATGGCAGATTAACCATTAAGTAGGTGGTGCCTGCCTGCTGTGATCTCTCTTTCTTTCAATCCCTGATTGCCTATCCCCACCCTCAGGCTTTATTTTTTAAATTCTTTCTGTTTCCACCAGTATATTGAAATTCCTTGGGATGGGCGGGGGGGCCTTGTCTGAGCTATTGGGCGAAGCATTGTGCACATTTCTATACTGCATCAATAATAAAGAAACTCCTTTCTTTATTGCCATCGCTAACTTAATCCCATATCCTGCAAGCCTCACTCATCCTCTGGAAGTCGATGGGGTTCCTGCTGTTAGTCTGAGGACAATGTGTGATTGTGACAAAGTATCAGGCTCTTAAACTGAGATCTCTCTCTAGCAGGGAGAGATTCTGCCCTCCCACACACACGCTTCAACCCTGCTGCTCTGGTGGCTTATAAATAGGCTTGGTAGAATTCAACTTTTATTTTTTTATAACTTTTTATCAATTTTTGTTTATTTTTAAACTTTTTTGTATTTTTAATTAATTTAAATTTTCAGTTTTGGGAAATTTGGGGGGGAAGGTTAGATAATTATTTGACAGTAGAAGTTGATATTCAAAGAGTTCAAGCTTTAAAGCTGTTAAAACACAAACTGAGAGAGACAAGGTGGGTCAGGTAATATCTTTTTTGGCCCAACCGTAGTTGGTGAAAGAGACAAGGTTTTGAGCTCCACAGAGCTCACGGGCTCACAGACCCGGAGAAGAGCTCCGTGGAGCTTGAAATCTTCTCTCTTTCACCAACAGAAGTTGGTCCAATAAAAGGTATTACCTGACCCACTTTGTGGCTCTCATATCCTGGTACCAACATGGCTACAACAACACTGCAAAAGCCACAAAGTGTCAATATCCTATGCAAAATAAATATCCTAAAACCCAGAAATGATTTGTTGATTTAACTATTCATTCACTTGTCCATTTGTAACCAGCCTAATTCAGAAGTCTAAATCACTGGATTTTGACTCTAGCAAGGTCTCAAGCAGCATTTTTCTTGCTTTCCCGATCTGTAAATTTCAATTATTATTGATGGAAATATTTTTGTGGGTTAGGTGAAATCAACAGCTAATTTCTAAGTTATCTGCAAAAAAAACCTAGAGTTTTCAGGTGCCTAAGTAGCCCCTGCAATCACAGTTAAAAATGCCCCCGCTTCAAATCTGAAATGGTGCCCCCAATGAGCCAGAAGTGGCTAGAGGGCTGCGGGATGGCCATGGGCTCTGGCAAGCTGCAGCCCCCTTGCAATAGTGCGGAGCCTGCCTTAAGCTGCAGGCCGAACGCCAGGCACCATGGGCGCATCTCTGCGGAGGAAGAACCCCACCGCCGGGGGGCAGGTGAATGACCTGCTGACTTTTCTTACCCACCCTGTTTCGTTTCACAATCTGATGCCATTCAAAAATAGTAGTCTTCCTTCTGCACATCATGTTGCACTAATGTCTTAGGGTAAATGCTTAATCTAAAATCATCCATTCTCCATGTAGTTCTTAAAATGGGGTGCTCTGCCAAGGACTGATACATAACAGTTCCCTTTGCAAAGAACAGAGACAGTAGCAGGCCCTGCACTCAGGAGAGCATAGGAATGAGCTGTTTCCTTCATGTGCCCTAGGGATGTGCAGTGTCCCAAAGGGTTTGGGAGATGTGGGACTATGGGAGCAGGCTGGACAATTCTAAGTGATGCTGAAGAGGTCAGGAAGAGATTGCACTTCTCCTGGGGCACACACCCTATTCAGATAGATGCCTTTCTGGGACAATCTAGCCCTTAATTAATGTTTTTTAAAGCATATGGCAGACTCCTGTTGGCTATATATAGCACGTGTTTGTGAGAGATAAAGCATGTTTTCTTGCTGATTCTGAGCCCGACGTTGCAGATGTGTAATGTTGTTAAAGCTAGAATGTGTGGGTTTGCACAGGAGAATTTCCCTACAAATTAATTCCTAATAAAGATAATTTCTTCAGCTAAGCACTGGAATCAACTGTTGCAATATTGAGTAGCATACGTGTCCAAGTTCAAAATGTATACCCCTTATGCCATGGTTTTTGCACTTGTTTATATATTTTTATTATTGCTTTTAATGTTTTAGCAAATGTAGAAGTTGCTAAATTATACAATTATAACAATAGAGCCCTGGTGATGCAAGTGCTGTGTGCTCTGTATTCTGTTTGACTGGTTATCATGAATATGTTTTTTAAGCCTTAATGTCTTGAGACTCCAATTCCACAGCCATGGGCAGTGGAAATTCCTGTAGTAGATGCAGTGTCCATTCTATTTTAGTGCAATGTGTGAAAGAGTGTGCTTCTGTTTAAGATTACTTACCTCCTACTTTTTTTATAAATTACAAATACAAAAACAAAACGGGTAAAAAAAAGTCTTTATCCTGTTTGTTTTAAAATATTAATTCTGCAATAACAGACCAAATAAGGAAAGCCGATCTATAAATGATTGTTTCTTAGGGCATTGTATTAAACTAGCCGGATAGAGCAGATATAAGAGACAAACTCTAGGAAGTGACGTCTTTTACAATGTACAGAAAGATCTCTTCTCTATAGTGTTTTGAAATTGATTTCCCCCCCCCAAAATCACATGATGTGACATAGTATGACTAATTTCTCGTAACTTAGCAGTACCTCTGGTTTTTTGCCTTCAGAGTTGGGTGGCCACAGAGCAGCGGCTGCCAGCCGGGTGCCCAGCTCTGAAAGCAGTACCACCATCAGCAGCAGCACAAAAGTAAACGTGGCAATATACCATATACCAGGCTATCCTTACTTCTGCATTGTTGCTGGGGTGGCATTGCATTGAGAGCTGGGTACATGGCTAGCAGCCTCCGCTCTCTGGCCACCCAGGCAGTGCTTAATTTGGGCTGGGTCTGAGCCCCGGCACTCTTTCAATACACATTAAGCCTGCAGGGGGGGGGGGCAGCGGGACCTGGGAGCTATGGGAAGATAGGGAGCTCATTGGGGCCAGGAACAATGGGGGAGTCCCTGCAGGGGCCAGGGGCACCAAAATACAAGTTTGCTCAGAGGCGCCATTTCCCCTAAGGCTGGCCCTGCTAACAGACTCTTATTGTATAACGCAATACTCAATAGTCCACCATTGTGATAAGTGTTCCCGCCCCCATCTAGAGAAGTTTATCTCACAAGTGACATGCTTTTAACTACAGAACTAGAGAACATAACTTTTATTATGAGACATAACTCATTTATTTTCCGTACATGCATGTCTTAATGATTATGATGAGCAGTGTAACACAAGCTTTCATAGAGTCCTTATATGACTTCTTTTGGTGAACCCATGGGATCCCTGCACCCTTATGTACCCCCTGTGCCTTCTGGTAGTTGGCATCAGGAGGTCCTTCGGTCATGCCTCCTCTCTTACATTGATGCAGTAGGGTCCGCTACTGGCTGATCCATAGGCATCGCTTCAGAACCCTTTTGCCTGGACAGTGCATCTGTCACTATGTTTTCTCCACCTTAAATGTAAGAACATAAGAACGGCCATACTGGGTCAGACCAAAGGCATTGGCCGACAGTGGCAAATGCCAAGTGTTTCAGAGGGAATGAACAGACCAGGTAATCATCAAGTGATCTATCCCCTGTCATCTGCTCCCAGCTTTTGGCAAACAGAGGCTAGGGATGCTGAGAGCATGGTCTTGCATCCCTGCCCATCTTGGCTAATAGGCATTGATGGACCTATCCTCCAGAAAATTATCTAGTTCTTTTTTTAACTCTGTTATAGTTTTGGCCTTCACAACATCCCCTGGCAAGGAGTTTCACAGGTTGAGTCTGTGTGGTGTGAAGAAATACTTCCTTTTGTTTCTTTAAATAGGCTGTCTATTAATTTCATTGGGTGACCCCTATTTCTTATGTTATGCGAAGGAGTAAAAAACATTTCCTTATTCACTTGCTACACACCGTTCCTGATTTTATAGACCTCTATTATATCCCTCCTTAGTTGTCTCTTTTCCAAGCTGAAAAGTCCCAGGCTTTTTAATCTCTCTCCATATAGAAGCTGTTCCATACCCCTAATCATTTTCTTGCCTTTCTTTGTGCCTTTTCCAATTCCAATATATGTTTTTTTGACATAGGGCAACCACATCTGCATGCAGTATTCAAGATGTGGATGTACCATGGATTTATATAGAGGCAGTCCTATTACCTATCCCTTAACAATGTTAGGAACCATTAGTAAGCTTTTTTGACTGCCACTGCAAATTTAGCTGATGCTTTCAGAGAACTATCCACAGTGACACCAAAATCACTTTCTTGAATGGTAACAGCTAATTTAGACCCCATCATTTTGTATGTATAGTTGGGATTATGTTTTCCAATGTGCATTACTTTGCACTTATCAACATTAAATTTCATCAGCCATTTTGTTGTCCAGTTTTGTGAGATCCTTTTGTAGCTCTTCACAGTCTGCTTTGGACTTAACTATGTTGAGTAATTTTGTATCGTCTGTAAATTTTCCCACCTAACTGTTTATCTCTTTTTCCAGATAATTTATGAATATGTTGAACAGCACTTGTCCCAGTACAGACCTCTGGGGGACACCACTATTTACACCTATCCACTGTGAAAACTGAGCATTTATTCCTACTCTGTTTCCTATCATTTAACCAGTTACTGATCCACAAGAGGCCCTTCCCTCTTATCCCATGACAGCTTACTTTGCTTAAGAGCCTTTGGTGAGGGACCTTGTCAAAAGTTTTCTGAAAGTCTAAGTACATTATATCCATTGGATCACCTTTGTCCACATGTTTTTGACCCCCTAAAAAAATTCTGATAGATTGGTGGGCATGATTTCCTTTTACAAGAGTCAACATGGCTCTTTACAAGAGTCCCCAACAAATCATGTTCAGCTGTGTGTCTAATAATTTTGTTCTTTACTATAGTTTCAACCAGTTTGCCTGGTACTGAAGTTAGGTTTACCAACCTATAGTTGCCAGGATCACCTCTGGAGCCTTTTTTAAAAATTGGCATCACATTAGCTATCCTCCAGTCATCTTGTACAGAAGATGATTTAAATGATAGGTTACATATCACAGTTAGTAGTTCTGCAGTTTCGTATTTGAGTTCCTTCCGAACTCTTGGGTGAATACCATCTGGTCCTGGTGATTTATTACTGTTTAATTTATCAATTTGTTCCAAAACCCCCCTCTACTGACACCTCAATCTGGGACAGTTCCTCAGATTTACCATCTAAAACGAATGTCTCACGTGTGGGAATCTCCCTCACATCCTCTGCAGAGAAGACTGATGCAAAGAATTCATTCAGTTTTTCTGCAATGGATTTATCTTCTTTGAGTGCTCCTTTAGAACCTTAAACAATCAGTGGGGCCACTGGACGATCAGCTGCAGGCTTCCTGCTTCTGATGTACTTAACACATTTTTTGCTTTTACTTTTTAAGTCTTTGGCTAGTTGTTCTTCAAAAAAAAATTGACCTGCCTAATTATACTTTTACATTTGATGTGCCAGAATTTATGCTCCTTTCTATTTTCCTCAATAGGATTTAAGTTCTAGTTTTTAAAGGAACCCTTTTGCCTCTAGCCACTTCTTTTACTTTGCTCTTTTCCCATGGTGGCATTATTTTAGTTCTTGTCACAGGGTCTGCACAGGTTTCCACCCTCTTGTGCCTGTGCTCAGGCTGGTCAAATAAAGATTCCCAGCGCCTTTCTCAGCTGTTGCACCCTCGTGTCTTTATTTACAGTGTTTCATGCAGTCCCCAATTCCCCTAACAGCTGTCTCCTCACAGACCCTTCCCAGGGTCTTCTGGCCCCTGAGGCTTATCTCAATTGGTACACAGGCAGAGATCCAGCGCTCCTCCCTCCTCCCAGGCTAGCCCCTTACTGAGCTTTTCCCAAGGCTTATATAGCCCTTCCAGGCCTCAGCCCAGCTGTCTCTAATTGGCTCAGCCTATTACTCTGAGCCCACCCTCGTTAGGGCCCACAGCTGGGCTCCCTGCTGAGCACCTGGGCCCCTGCACTTGGCCACTCTGCCTGGAAGCAGGGTACGGCCAGCCTTTTTAGCAGGGCATCCACGGGGATCATCTCTGCGCTGCTACAGTCCTCTTACTATATAATTTAATTTTGTAATTTAATTTGAGCCTCTATTGTGTTTTTTAAAAGTTTCCATGCAGCTTGCAGGCATTTCACTTTTGGTGAAATAATATATCAGATTTTTGGTGATGTACACTTGGAGAACGATGCTCCAAAGTAGCAGTTTTGAATTGGTACCTTTTGTCCTGTGTAGCCATATCAATGGCGAGTGGCCTTTCAGGACAATGAATTCCCTGTAAATAGGTAAGGCCTTAACTGCTTGGTTACCAACACAATTGCATAACATTCTTCTTCTATGACAGAATAGTTCTGTTTTGTGGGTGTCAGTTTTTTCTTAAGAAAGCAGCGGGATACTTCTTGCAAATGGATGAAAGTAACATCAGTACTGCTCTTAGACCTGTGCCCGATGCACCAGTGCACAGTTCAAACATCTTGTCAAAATCTGGACTGAGCAGAATAGATTTTCCAGATGGAATTTTCTTTACCTCATCAAGGTCTTTCTGACAAGCTGCCATCCACACTACTTTATTGGGTTTTGTCTTTTTGCATAAATCTGATAGTAGATAAAACGTTACTGAAACCACTTACAAACTGGTGGAAATAGGTAGCCAAGCCTATAAAAGACTGGACTTATTTTTTGGTTTGGAGTACAGTCCAGTTAACAGTGGATTCCACCTTTAAGGGATCTGGGGAAATCTGGCCTCTTCTTACCCAATGAGCTAGATAAGGGACTCTTACTGCCTGTTTTACACTTGGACACTTTTACTGTGAGCCCTGCATCTTTGAGTCTGATCAGCACAGTTCCCAAGTGATTTTTGTGGTCTGGCTAGGAATTGCTGACAATTGCAATATAATTAATGTAGGCCAGAGACAAGTCGCGATTAACAAGCCTCTGAAATGTGGCTCCTGCATTAATTAATCCAAAAGGGAACACTTTGAACTCAGAACGTCCCGAATCAGTAATGAAGGCAGATTTTTTTTCTGCTCTTCACAGTCTAAGGAGATCTGCCAATACCCTTTTGTTAGGTCTAGGGTGTTTGGGTATTTTGTCCGACCTAGAGTGTCCAACGTCATCAATTCTGGGCATAGTGTATGCATCATGAAATGTGACAGCGTTAAGCTTCTGTAATCAACACTAAAACCTTATGGTCCCATTCTTTTTGGAGAGCTATAACAACTGGAGAAGCCCAAGGCTCTTTAGTCCTTTAATTATCCCCATGTCCAGCACGCTTTTTATCCCCTTTCAAATTTGCTCCTGCGTCTTTCCAGTGGTCCAATATGCTCTGCTGGGGGCAGGTTGTGGCCCCATAGTGTTTAGCTTGTGGACCATTTTATAGGTCAGACCTGGTCTGTTGGAAAATACCCGCCAGGGGGATTGCAACATACTCATAACCCAACTGAAAAGGCAGAGGTTAACTCTTCACATACCACAGTGCTTTCTAGTGACGTGTCACTATGGCATTCAGCCATCCAATCAATGGGAGCCGCAGTCTGAGAATCCTCCTCTGCACAGCATATCACGTTTACGATGGCGTCTCGATTGTGATGTGCTTTTAATCTGTTTACATGCAGTCTGTGGTGCAGCCTTGTTGTGGGGCCTTTGTATATTGTAGATAACATTGTTAACCCTTTCCAGAACCTCAAAAGTCCCCTCCCAGGAGGTGTGCATTTTGTCCCTTTTTCTTTTACAAAGTCACCCACATCAAATCATTGCTTACAGGTACTGTGGTCATACCATACTTTCTGAGCAACGTGGCTTTTTGTGAGGTTTTGCTGAGCCATTACCGTCATATTTTTGAAATCTTCTCTAAACCTTGGCATATATTAAGCCACTGGCTCCCCCTCTACCTCACAGACATCCTCCCAGGATTCTCTGAGATCCAGGGCCCTTCTGACTTTTCGCTCATACAGGAGATTAAATGGGGCGAATCCTATGGACTCTTGGGGTACCTCCCTTAAACAAATAACCACTAGATAGGACAATATTACATCTCAGTCACTTGCCCTCTTGGTTGCATACAATCCCAGCATAGATTGAACCTTTGAACCTTTCAACTAAATAATTTGTCTCTGGTGAGATTTGGGGGCAGATCTCAGTTGTTTTACCGCACACATCCTCCATTGCCCTCTAAATAGCTGGGATGTGAAATGTGACCGACAATGTGATAAAATCTCCTTTTGGAAAACCTACTTGGCTGCATTCAGTGAACAGGGCCTTAGCAATTGTTTCAGCCTCTATATTATTAAACAGAGCAACTGCCTCCGGATACCTAGTGATGAAATCCACTGCCACCAATATAATTTTTTCCCCTGTGGAGGCCTTAGCTAGTGGGCCTATAATGTCCATGGCAGCCCTATAAAACACTTCCTTGATTATTGGCAAGGGATCCTTGCAGCGCCCTACAGCCTTTTTCCACTTCTGACATAAGTCACAAGTCCTGCAGTAATCCTTTACCTCATTTTGCATATTGGGCCAATAACAATTTTTCTTTAATTTTTCATATGTCTGTGTGTTCCCGAGTGGCCTGCAAAAGCACAGTTTGGCGCTAGTAACATTAACTCTGCACAATGTTTTGAGAGATCAATCAATAGCTTATAGGTTCCCGAGGACTTTCCCCCCCCCCCCCACTGGGGCCTCCCTATGTATCCTTCCCTTTCTGTAAAGAACTTTCCCCTGTTCTCTTTATATGGGGCATTACTGAGGATAGCTGTCTTTATGCTTTCTAGATCTGTACTCTGTTCTGCAGCAAATTCCGTTTGGCTTCTGCTTGCCTGGAGATCTGGTGCAGGCAGGGGGTAAGAATCCCCCACCCTCTTCCCTTGAGACACATTGCCCCTCTCTGCTGACAAGGGTGCAGAGGGTTCTCCCCAGCTGCTTTTCCCTCCTTGGAGGTTGCCTCTGTGAATCAGGGATATATTTCACTTTACTAAAGGTCACCATATTAACAGCCTTGGGCAGTGGTATTGTCATTCCCAGCCAGAACATCAGCTGGTAAATTCTTAAGAACGCCCATTTTCAAAGTACCCCTTAAATCTTCCCATTCCAATTGATGCAGGCCAAAGGCACCATGGTTTTAAACTGTCTTAAAGCTAGTAGTTTCAATGCCTCCCCAAGGAGGGTAGAGCTCTTCTGAATCCTATCCCTCTGGACAAGGGAAATCTGAGTGCCAGTTTCTCACCACTGCCGCTACACACTACCATTTATTTTGGTCATTTTTGTAACTCTTTGTCTATTTCCAGGAGGTCAGACCTGACAAAGTTAACCGGGGCTCCCTCTACCACCACTGAAGTTTGGCTCCAGTACAGCTGCATTAACCTGAACAGACTGGGGAGTGAATGTGGATCCCCCACATTTGGGACATTGCCTTTTCATGTGATCAAGAGACCCATATGAGAAACTCTTTTGGGGGACTCTTTTTGGACTGTGGTCCAATAGTTAGGGCTATGAGGAGGAGACCATTACTGGGGTGGTGTGTACTTCACTCCCTTATTCCCAGGGACAAACTGGGAACCCACTTTTATCCCAGGTTTTTGCTTTTTCCTTTGGAGTTGCAGACCCTGAATAGCCTTGCCTATATGTATAAGTCACCCACTTCGGCAACTGCTTCCACTGATGTTGGAGTTTTCTCCAATACAGTGGCTCGCACTTCCTCAGCGCAGACCTCAAAGAACTGCTCCTGAGCAATCAGGTCTCCCAACTTGTTATGGGCTTCTGTCCCTTTACTCTTTATCCATTTTCTCTAATAATCCACCATCTTATGCACATATTCGCTGTGACTTAACGTATCAACTTTTTTGAGGTTTCTGAATTTGAGGCAATATGCTTCTGGAGTAATGTGAAACCTTTTTAACACAGACTCTTTGAATTGAACATATTTCATAGCCTCACCAGCATCCATATTATTAAATACTTGTAAAGATTTACTAGTCAATTTAGGGAGTAAGAAAGTCATTCTCTGTTCATCAGGGATTTTATGTATAGTGCATATGTAACCCACACACCTTCTGGGTGTGGTGGGTTACATCAAGAAGGACCTTACCTTCTGGGTGTGGTGTTGTGTCCCATCTAGTGGCACCAAGACCACTTAGAGAGATAAAATGAGTCTGCTCTACGGCCTTAGCTAACAGCCAGTTGGCTTTTAGCTCATGATGTAGGGGCTCATACACTAAGCTCCAGAAATCCCAGGTTCAATCCCAACCGAGGTCTGTCGGTGTTGCACTATACTTTCAAAGGTGGTTAGATATTCTTCAATGCAGTTGGTCTCTCTGTAACCTGGGTGCCAGCTGTGTGATCCCTGGTGAGTGTTACATGTGTGCTAAAGAAATCAGTTTTTGTAGGTCTGATATGTTCAGGATGTGCTGCCTCTCTCTTTTCCTAGGGCTTTTACTTCTCAGGCTTCGCGCTTTTTGTCTTCTAGCACCAGTGCTCTTTGATGGGCCGCTTCTAGGGCAGATCTCTCTACTTCTTGCTCTCTGTCTCTCTCTGCAGCTCCCCAACTCTGGTGCTCTCATTCCTTTTCCACTCTGTCCATCTCCAGTCTGGCCAGCTCTGTCTGCAGAACTGTTTCACTGTTGATTGTGCCCTGCTGGTTTTGTGAAAAAACACCCCCCTGAGTGATGCAAGTTTCAGTGCTGTAAAGTGGCAGTGTAGACAGTGCACCAGTGCTGGGAGCTGCTCCCCTCGTGAGGGTGGGGTTTTTTTTTTTTACAGTGCTGGGAGAGCTGTCTCCCAGCGCTGGTGCCGCGACAACACAGCCACGTTAAAGTGTTGCCGCAACAGCACTTTAACGTTGGTAGTGAAGACATACCCTAAATCTTTAGGCATTTTCGGAGAATCCAGTTGTCCCTTCTGTCACTTGTCATAATCCACTAGTAGGGCTTTTAAGTCTTCCACTTTTTTTTTTTCTGCTAGCCGGGAAGCAGCACTCTGTACACAACTCTTCCAGCTGCTTTTTGGCATACTTAACAGATGCTTCTTTGCTTATCTTGCCTTTTCTGCTGCTCAATTCCCCATTAGAAATAAACACAAGAAAATAGACTGTAACCTTTCCTTTACCTGTTCCCAAACTTCTCACTTGTGAGTTGCTGAGTAACTATATTATCTGGTATTTCAGTGCATGGAGCATGATCCTTAGCTAACCAGAAAACTGGGTGTAAATCCTGCTGACTATTCCACTACGACAATTCCCAGGGCTGTGAGGCACCTCACCACCACCTGCCTGTACTGTAAGAAAGTCTTGTCTGTACCTGCTGTGGAGCAATGCTCTGAAACCAGCAGCCTCTGGCAACACAAGCTCTGCCTTCCAGGCATCTGCAGGCCTCACTGTCTTTGTACAGGTTAGCAATAGGCACACACCAACTCCTGCTCCTCTGGAGCGCTTAGCCCCTTTTCACTGAACACTCTTAGATCCACTATTCACAAAGGAATAGCACATGATAGTGGGTGAGTGGAGACACACAAATGGAATGGATATTTTACCTACTAGGTCTGTATTAGTACTGGTGAATAGAGTAGAGAGATGAACTGGAGGTCTCTGTTGTGTTAGTTTAAATATATTGGGTGTGTCTTTAGTCCAGCCAATAGGTCTTCCTCATCCATAAGTTATGCTTCTCAGACTTTAAAGCTGGGCTATATAATAAAACTGATTTCAACTCTCTAACAAGATTTAGTAAAGATATTTGCTTGAGTTCAAACTCCATCAGGCCACAATGCTATTTTCATCTCATGCCCCCATTTAGAAAGACCCCAAACTCAAAATCAGACCATTCCATAAACAAAAACATCTGTTGAGAGTCTGGAATTAAAGCCAGGGGATATTGTTCTCCATTGGGACACTTAACAAACCTTACCTCTCTGCAGGAAACACTCTCTCTGCTAGACTAGATTGTAATTTCTGTCTTCTGTTTTATTTTTCACCTTCTTCATGCCATTCCTTCAATAAATATACTTTTCTTTTAGGAAAAGGAACTAGTGCAGGGGAGGGACCTGGAATTTAGTTACTCCTTCACTTTCCTTTGCACGTGGCTCCTCTCTGCCTCTCCACCCCACATTTTGTGTTGGTTATTGTTATTTTGATTAATTTTATTTAGATGTTTATTTAAATATATTAAATATATTTCTCATATATTTACAATACACCTAATAAAACACTTTAGTATAAGTCTAAATGGATCAAAACAATACTTTTGAAACAAAGCTTTCCAACTTTTTCTGTCAACATTTTTTGTCAATATCAGCATGTTCCTACAAAACATTTTGCTTTAGAAAGAACTGCATTTATTGATGGAAAACTGCCTCCTCGAAAATGTTTTGATTGCCTGTAGTTTAGGACTGAATCCTACAAGGAGCTCTGCATGGGCAGACCTCTGCGTCAAGACGGAGCCCACTGACTTTGCTGGGGCTTTGGGCAGATGGAGGGAGTCTGCCCTCACCAAGCTTGCTGTAGGATCGGGGGATTAGGCCATAAACTATTCAGAGCAGGGACCTTCCATTCCTGTCATGCTCTGGGGGAAATGTGGAATTTGTGTGACTTTGATCAATGATGGAGTTTGCTGAATTGGAGACACTTCTCGACTTGAATGTGTCTCTTGTTCTCAGTAATAATTAGAAACAAGAACCAAAAATCCTTTCCTTTTCATCAGCCTGTTGTTAGACTAGTTATGGTAGCATTGCATTAATACTCTTACACTGCTCTGGTTTGTTGTCCTCTAACAAAGCTGGGGACTGATCCTGCAAGCTGGAAATCAATAGGCTCTCTGCAGGGGCCTGATCCAGCTCCCACTGAAGACTCCCATTTACTTCAGTGGGAGTTGGTTAAAGCCCTTAATCATGTGTGGTCAGAATATCTGCATGTTACATCTGAAACAGTGTTATGTCCCATCTAATTTTTTTCACATTTTTACCCCATTGAGATAGAAGAGTGGACATGTCTCTCTTGTGACCAAAAAAAGAAAAGTCTGTATTTGTCAAGTCCATTATTTACTGTCTATGAGAGATAAATAGTGTCAGTGTTTTATACAGAGCATCTGGCTCTTCAGGGGTTGTCTCCAGTTCTCCCTCTGCACAGTGATATGCTGCCATATCCCAAGTTAACTATGGGCTCCTTCAACTTTTGGCCCCAGTCAGCGATACATGCAACAATCTCTGAGTAAAATACTCTTCCCTGTTACAAAATCACACCAGTTCCACACTCTCCCACCCACCCCACCAAAGTCCATTCATTCTCTATGCTTGTTCCCTCTCTTCAGCTAACCCATTCCTTCCCTGTCCCAAGTCCAGCAGTCTTCCCTGTTCCTTCAGCAGTGGTAGCAGGCAAATAAGCGGCAGTCTAGCTGTGAGGTGGTGGATCCCCCTGTTCATGGGCTGGAAGTTGGTTGGAGAATTAATCCCCTCTGGTTCTTGTGGTGAATTAGGTCTCTTCTTGTTGCTGGGAGATCTCCTCTTGCTGGTGTGCAGGGCTTGGGGGAGCAATTCTCCCCAAGTTAGTTTGGCAGATCAAGGGGACCAAGTCGCCTCTGGCTAGTGAGTGGGGATACCGGGCTTCAGGCTCTCTTCCAATATGACTTCTTCAGACTCTCTGTTGGGGTGGGACAGGCAAGCACCACCAGAAACAGATGGGTTGTAGTGACTATAGGAATCCTACTCCTGGAATAGTGGGGACAAAGTGGTGCACCCCTATAAACAGCAGTTAAAATGGGGGGCAGTGTTGGGGAGCAGAGCTCCCATTCCTCTGCTACCAGCCAGGGGAGGAGGTTCCCCTCCTCTCCTCTCCCTGGCTTGGGAAGCGGTGCTTTCCTACTGTTTCCCCGTTACCTATGAGCACCCTAGAGGCCCTGATTGGAAACACAAAGAGTGAGTTCCCTTGCAGTGGCTGTTGCAGTCACAGGGATGTCAGGTACACTCAGAGGGGGCTGACCATTTTAAGCAGCAGAGTTACAAAAATAATTTTTGCCACCTACACTCGGCCTTCCCACCCCACATACAATACAACAGCAAATAGCTCATTTCTGTCCTGGATAATCACAGTGCTATGCCCAGGATGGCCTAAGGATATGGGGGGAGTGTTGGGGAGATGATTCTTGGAGATATACCCCAAACTTAACTGATTTATTCTACATTCTGAATGTGTGTGTGTCTGTGTGTACGCGTGTGGGAGGGAGGGGGTTTTCTTTATGTCCCCCTAGCCTCCTGCTGCAGGAATGGAGCCCAGTTGTATATTCCTTTTAACCTTCACAATGGGTTGACATCAGTGTATGGTTTTCAAGGCTACATTCTCAAGGAGAAGGGCTAGAGACTGACTTTAATCTTTAAATGAAAACAGATTCTCCTTTACAAAGGAGCTCAAAAGCTGAAGCAAGGGATACTTTTGGATCACCAGGTCTATTAACAGGAGGCAGGGGATATGATAAAGGTGTATAAAATCATGACGGGTGTGGAGAAAGTAAATAAGGAGGTGTTAGTTACTCCTGATAACACAAGAACTAGGGATCACCAAATGAAATTAATAGGCAGCAGGTTTAAAACAAACAAAAGGAAGCATTTCTTCACACTACGCAAAATCAACCTGTGGAACTCCTTGCCAGAGGATGTTGTGAAGGCCAAGACAGTAACAGGGTTAAAAAAAGAACTAGATAAATTCATGGAGGATAGGTCCACCAATGGCTATTAGCCAGGATGGGCAGGGATGGTGTCCCTGGCCTCTGTTTGCCAGAAGCTAGGAAGGGACAACAGGGGACGGATCACGTGATGATTACCTGTTCTGTTCATTCCCTCTGAAGCACCTGATATTGGCTACTGTCGGAAGACAGGATACTGGGCTAGATGGACCATTGCATAGCTGTTATGTTCTAACCTCCATGCAACTCACCAGTGATTGTGCAGCCCAATCTTCACCTTCTCCAAACATGTTCTCTCCTTGTGATCCGTGGGCCACATTTAAGAACCACTGGTAACATAAACCAAGGGCTCATTTACACAAGGAAAGAAGCCTGCAATAGCTGGTACACACTATCTAGTGTGCACTAGTTGCTCTGCACTAACTCCCAACATGGACAATCTTACTGTGCAGTAAGAGTGTCTTCGTGTGCATTAGCTTAACATACTTTGGAAATGTTTTAACCTAACTGCCAGAGGGCACTGATGGGCTATTCTACATGGCCCTATAGTTTGGACTATGGGTGTGGGAACTGCAGCATGCACTAGCACGGGGAGTTAGTGCAGAGTGGCAAGTGCACACCAACTACTGTGGGCTGCTTCCCACAGTATATCCCAATACACTGCAGCAAAACACATTAAAGCACTAGTGATGAAACCCAGGCCCCAGTGAAGGCCATAGGCGTTTTGCCATTGATGTCATTGGGGTCTGGATTTCACCCAAGGGGAAAATAATGGGCCAATTTCATCTTTGGTGTAACTCCATTGAAGTCAGGGATACATTTAGATCGCTATGTCTGGCAGGGTTCAGTCTGTGTGTTCCGCTTTTGCAAATATTGCCTTGAAGCACAGAGGTTTGTTTTCATACCTCCTGCATGAGGTGACGGTGAATGTGACAATGAACGTGAAGTGAATTTGACACACAGCATCTCTGGGACACTTTCACTCTGTCTCAGCACTCAGGAACTTCCAGTAGAGCTGCCCAACATTGAATGGCATGTTACATTAATTTCCCAAGATTAGCAGCGTTTTCTTCACTAAAAGAATTAGCTGGACTGCTCTTTTTGCATACAAGAATAAATGCCATTGTTTCTCATGTTGAACTGACCTCTGTGGTTACTCTGGAACAAGCTTTGGATTCTTTGAAATTAAGGCTAGAGGATCCCATAACTGAAACAGTTTTGTTTAGACAGAAAAACTGCCAAGATGCCCTTAAAAGGAAGGATCTGCCTAGCGCATGCTATTCAAAACATTCATTGCTATTTTGACCTTCAAAAATCAATCTAACTACAGCATAAATGAAGCCATATAGCTCCTCCACTGATTGTTACACACACAAGAGTGGGCCCAGTCCTCTCAATCATCACATTCAGAATTCAACAAGACTGTGTAATGACTGCAGTACCAGACCCATTATGAACAACTGAGAAACTCAGCCGGGGGTTTGTACTCTATCCTTTTTCCATTGAGTCAGCAGACACATATGTTCCTAATTTATCATTAAAAACAAACAACTTAATCCTTCAAATATGCAGTGTTCGGGGGTCTCTTCTTAAAACTGAATTACAAATTGGGTAATTAATGTAAATTTGTCAATGAAGGAAATAAAGGCACGTTAGATACTGTCACCAGCTGCTTCCTTCCTATCATTTCTGTAAATCCTTTGGAATAGCTCAAAGTCTAGATATTTGTAAATCTGAGGTTGTTACATTTTCCTGTTCTGGTGGTCATACGTGGCTGACAATGCTTTCTTTAAACTAGAGCCCTGGGCAGGTTGTGAGGGAGGAGCAAATTCTGTCCTCATTTACAACCATCGTGTCCCACTGAAGTCTTGGACAGAATTTGGCCTAAAAAGTTAATAGCTATTTTAAAACATTTATTCATTTACCATTGTCACACCCAAGGGCCAGCCTGAGGACTTGGGGGAGGCTAGGAAAATGAGTCTTTGGGACAAACCCCTCAAAGGTATTTGACTCCTTTACATGAAACTTGGGGCAGCAAGGGAGGAGTCATCTTAGGTCATCTATCTGGCTGCAGAAGTGAAGTCTGCTTGTTCCTTTTAACCCTATTGCCCTGTGTACAGGATTTCAAAGCTGTCAGCACAAAAGGAAAGGAAACTTCCTTTTTTTAAATGAAAGCTGAAAGTCTCTTTTACATTTCTACTTCCTCTGGCTCTGTCTCCTGCGTCTGAGACTTTTCCTCTTTCGGGGGCATATTTGTAGACAGGCTCCCTAAATTTCACTCACAAAATCTATATGTGGACATGCAAAAATCACATTTGTAAGTGCAAAATGGGTACTGGCACATGGAAACAGGCACTCTCATTCATGTATTTACCCATTCTGCATGTACAATGGGTGCATGAACAAATATTGCAGCTACAATTTAGATGACCTGTTTTGAAAGTTTGGCCCTTTAGGCCTTTGAGGTATGTGTTAGTTATAAATTGTAATAAAATACTTGGAATTCAGCTAGTTATTGAGGGCATGAAAAATCAAGCCCCACAATAGAGTAGGAGCAAAGCTGTGAGACATTGTACTGATAAAACAGCACTTCTCTCTTAAAAATTGTTTTTCTTTTGAAAAACCGCAGCTGCTCAGAGCAGTATACCCAGGGCTTTGGAACAGTGGGAGGCCTGATTCTCCTCTGCTTTTCCGCTAAACAGAGGAATCTGATTTAAACTTTTTTCTGTTATATTAAAAGCCAAACAGCCGCCCATAAAAAACAAGTATACAAGTGGAATAAAGGTAGGAGAGCAAGAAAGGCAAAAAGGAAGCAGAAGGGGGTAAGAGAAGAGAAAGGAGATCTGAGTGAATTGCAGAGCTGAGAGAAGAATCCAGGAGTCCTGACCCTCAGTGCTGTGCTGTAGCCACTAGACACCCCTTCCCAAAAGAAACATGCATGACCGTTCTCCCTATTTAGAAGGATCGGTTATATGCTTCGTAGAAATGGTATCATTTTCTCATTCTGTACTTTCAAAACAGTTAATCAAAACCCACATATTTCAAAAGGAGCTAAAGCTTTGTTCCCTGAATACCCTCTCTTCGGAAGCAGTTAAACAGATACTCTTGAATAGCAGACGCGACACAACTAGACGCGCTGACCTCTGCAACTGGACTAGATTCCAGTGCTGGTGCGCCTCCCATCAGGTCAACACAATGAGCGCTCCACTACCACTTATCCTGGACTGTATTTTACACCTTAAACAATTGGGATTATCCACCAGTTCCATTTGTGTGCATTTGGCAGCCATCATGACCTTCCACTGCCACATAGACAGCCACTCCGTCCTCACACACCCATTCACGAAACGTTTCCTGAAGGGCCCCCAAAATCTTTACCCTCACATACAGGACCCAACCCTGACCTGGGACCATGGCCTCATCCTATACTCCCTTACTAGACCTCAATTCGAATCAATGGCAACATGATCCTATGTTCACTTATAACCTCTGCCCTATGGGTTGACGAAATTGGGGCCTTTATGGCCTCTCCCCTGTACACACACTTTCATAAAGACAAAGTTACGCTATATCCACATCCTAAATTTTTACCCAAGATACCATCCCCTTTCCATCTCAATCAACCTATCCACCTTTCTTGCTTCTTTCTGAAGCCTAAGGGCAGTCAACAGGATGCAGTTCTGCACACCCTGGACATCAGCCGACAATTAGCTTTCTACCTGGACAGAATTAAACCTTTCAGAAAATCGCCACGATTATTCCTTTCAGTGGCTGAAAGATCCATGGCACAGCCATCTCTAAGCAATGCCTTTCCAAGTGGATCTCGCAGTGTATACATTTGTCCTACCAACTACACAATTGACAACCTCCTACTGGAATTAGAGCACATTCCACCCGCTCGTTCTCCATCTCCATTACTTTTCTCAATCATGTCCCCATTGCTGACATTTGCAAAGCAGCCACATGGGCATCAATGAACACTTTCGCCCATCACTATGCCATCACTCATGACGCTGCAGCTGATACTCTCCTAAGACAAGCTGTCCTATCATCTGCAGTAAATGCCCCAGGCTTCCAATTAGGGGCACTTCTTTCTAGTCACCTGCAATGGAGCACCCATAGGGACATCACTCGAAAAAGAAGAGAAGGGTACTTACCCTGTGCAGTAACTGAGGTTCTTCGAGATGTGTGTCCCTACATGTGCACCATTACCTGCCCTCTTCCCCTGGACTTTGGAGCTGAAACATAAGCTCTGCGACAGAGAAGGAACCAGGGGCCAGTCGGACTGCACAGTGCTATATATATGTCCTGTGAGAGCGGGGAGGTGCACATGTGTGGTCCTACGGACACTGCTGGTAAAGATCTCTGATCCCTTGCACAGGGGGCACTGCTGCACCTACAATGGAGCAACCACAGGGACACACATCTCAAAGAACCTCAGTTGCTGCACAGGGTGAGTAACCTTCTCTTCTTGTGTTATGTGAAGGGGTAAATAACTCTTCCCTACTCATTTTCTCCACACCATTCATGATTTTATAGCTCTCTATTATATCCCCCCCTTACTCGTCTCTTGTCTGAGCTGAGCAGTCCCAATCTTTCTAACCTCTTCTCAGATGGAAGCTATTCCATGCCCCTAATCATTTTTGTTGTCCTTTTCTGTACCATTCCATTTCTAATACATCTTTTTTGAGATGGAGTGACCAGAACTGCATGGATAGATTTATATATAATGGGTCATGCTGAAAGTGATCCATATCAATGCAGTATCCCACAGAGACCAGGGAAACCTCAATGATCAGATAATTGACACCTAGCAATCAATGACTAAGAGGAAGGAGGTTTTCCCCCCATTTCTCAGCTGGGAAGCTGAGCAGAGGCCAGAGAGATGACAAGCAGGGGATGAAGAGGCTGGCTGCTCTCACATGGCACTGACAGGATCAGAGAGAGACAGAGCCTGAAATGGAGTTCACAGCAGCTTGGCTGGTGGATTGCTGTGGCTTAGCCAGATGGTCTGTGACTTAACCTTTCTCTGTGCAAACTTAAGGACTTCCAATGCTGTGTTCCAGTTGACTAATAGACCCTGTTGTTTTGATAATGCTGCCTGGTGTCTCTGAAAATCCTTGCTGAAGTGCATTAGTCCCTGAAGAATGTAAAAGTCTCTGACTAGGAGTCCATCTTAGTTGGACTTGCTGGGCAGAGCTCACAGTGTGAAGCAGGAGACCTGAAGCCATAGTCACTCTCTCAGAGGTGGTGAGGCAGGATGGCCTATCCTGATGGAAGATTGAAATCCTTTGTGATCCTGGCACAGTGAAAAAGCTTCCTTGAAGAGACTGTTTAAAAGCTGGGGTATAGCACTGATCCTGTGACACTGGTATTTGTGGGTGAGCTGGGTATTGTTTGGGTTGATATTTTTATTTCTGGCTGGTTACCTTTTAGTGTTGCTGATGAGCTGAGGTTGCTGATTTTATCTTCTCTGTGGTTGTATTTGTAATCTTTGCAAAAGTTGTCTAGAACCTGTGTAACCCACACACTTCCTGAGTGTGGTGCTCTGTTCCATGTAGTGGCACCGTGATCACATAGAGATTAACGAGTCTGCTACAGCCTTAGCTAACAGCCATATGATTTTTGGCTCATACATTTAGCTCCAGAGGTCCCAGGTTCAATCCCATCTGCTGACAACCGGGGTCCGTTGGTGTTATATCTAGAATAGGGGCTTATCTATCTATCTAGAGATAAAATGAAGATGCCATGTTTTGAGGTAGACTCTTCAGTTGCATTAGTCATTCAATGGAAAGCTGATTACCAAGGTAAAACAGGCTCATTTTCCAATTCCCAAGGAGCCTGCTCAGCCTTGCTCAGTAGTAACTAAAACCCGAGTCTGTTGACTGGGAGAAGAAAAAACCCTTACTGGGGGGATGAGCAGCTCTCCTGGTTTAAAGCCTGCTCATAGCTCATCCATGTGAGTATTTTTACATACTCCTAGCTCATAGTAGGAAGCCCTGACTACTTTTCAAAGGGCAGAATCAGGCCATTCATACATATTTTATTGGTACATAGTTTTAGTTTTTAAGATTCGTTTTATTGATACATGTGGGTGTTCATAAATTGTTCTGCTCAATGAACCATTTAGAACCAAATATTAAAAGCACATGTGGCCATGATATGGAGCCTAAACACTGTCTTTGATGTGGATATGTAACTACAGTAGTTGTCAGGTTGTGGGCAGTATTCTGATGGTTCCCACATGATAAAAAAGAGAATGTAAATGCCATGGTACACTGTGGGCTACATACTGAGCTGGTGTAAATCAGTATACCTCGACAGTCAACGGAGCTGTGCCAATTTATGCCAGCTGAAGATTTGGCCTTTGATTTTAGAGAGTGAGAAATTGAAGAGATAGTTCATTGTGTACTATACGTTTTAAAAAAGCCATATTGGCCCTGCTTTATTCAGAAGAAAATTCTTTTGCACTGAAGTGTAATTTCAAGCACCACTATGAATGTGAGGCCACACAGACCCTGCCCATTATTCACTAATTCATCCATTAAAACAGAGCATTTGAACAGCGTCAGCCTGGAAATACTTAGCCTGGCCCACCTAAGAGGACACATTCTGGCACATTTTCAAGATGGTGCTTTATCTTACTGGCCTTCTACAGGGGTGTGAAAAAAGAAAACCAAACTGGAGTGTCATGTGAGGCAAAGTGAGCCAGGGCTGGTCCTCTAAGCAGGGCTGTAATTTTTTTTCTTTCCCCCTGTATTTTTGCCCCAGTGAGCTGATTGTCTTGTTCCACATCATTTGTAGGTCTTGGCTAGAGCACAAAATACTGTCGCTCAGTAGAAGCTAAACAGTGAGGCCAGAGTACCAGGGTCATGCATCTAAGGCACTAGCAGGCTCAGATTTTAGCTCTGTAGACTGTCTTGTCGTCTTTGCTTTGTCCTTCATTGCTTCACAGGATCTGCTTTTCAGTTACAGTTTGAATTTGAAAACAAAAATAGATTCCAGATGTCTTGTGTTTACTATTCCAGAACCGCAAGCTAAGCTAGCTAGTGACATTTACCATAATGCAATTTTGGGGTAACTATAACATTGATTCTCACTATCAAATGCAATTGATTGTGATCTTTCATGTTTTCCTCCACCATTTTTTATTAATTGATTTTTCAATTGGTTGGAAAGGCGGTATTTTAAAGGGAATCATTCAAGGAGTGATCCATAATCCAGCTGCCTGGCATGTGTACAGCAGCAGCAGCATAATTAGCAGCACATAGTGCAGTCTGAGTGAATGCTGCAAGTATCTTCATTTTTTTCCCTTTTAGGGTTCAGCTCTGGAACCTGTTCCAATGCTAGTATCTTACAAGTGGCTATTTTTCTCCTCAGAAATGAATTGTAGAAGTAGGGTAACTTGCAATCTAGCTATCATTATCTCAAGTACACAACTGCATTTAGGAGATGAAGATCGCCTCAGTGCTAGGGTGCTAGCCTGAGACTCAATTGCTTGCTCCGCCACAGACTGCCGGTGTCATCTTGGACAAGTAATTTAGTCTCTCTGTTCCTCCATTCCTCATCTATAAAATGGGATAATAGCAGCACTTCCCTACCTCAATGGGTATTGTGAGGATAGATATATTACAAAGGTTGGTGTTCAGATACTGTGCTAATGATGAGCATACATGTACCTTAAATAGATGGCAGGCCAAAATTTTTGTGAAACATAACAATTGTATAATATTAAGAAACATATTTTTCAAATGATATTTCCCTGCCATGTATTTTTACATCCACAGGAATAAATGTGTCAGTATTACTGGCTCAGTCATCACATGTGACAATGAAACCATACCTCACAGTTTCTATTGTTTCTACCTTATAGTGTACCATACTGTTGTAGTTGCACCATTAAAGATAAATTATAGGATGTGATTTTCAAAAGTACCTTAGATTACTAGACTCTGAGGCCAGAAGGGACCATTGTGATCATCTAGTCTGACCTCCTGCACATTGCAGATCACAGAACCTACCTCGCCCACACACACCTGTAATAGACCCCTAACCTCTGGGTGAGTTACTGAAGTCCTCAAATCATGACTAAAAGACTTCAAGTCACAGAAAATCCACCATTAACTCTAGTTTAAACCTGCAAGTAACCCCGGCCCCATGTTGCAGAGGAAGGCAAAGAAAAAAAAACCACAGGGTCTCTGCCAATCTGTTCCCGGGGGAAAATTCCTTCCCAACCCCAAATATGGTGATCACTTGGACCCTGATCATGTCGGCAAGACCCACCAGCCATACACCTGGGAAATAATTTTCTATAGCAACTTATAGCCCTCCCCATCTCGTGTCCCATCATCGGTCATTGGTGATATTTGCTACTAGCAGTCGCAGATCGGCTACATGCAATCGTAGGCAGCCATGGTGGCTTGCTTTTGAAAATTCCACCTCTAGTTGTTATTTCCCTTCTGAGCCCAAATATTTTCTAGCTTGCATAATATCTGCCCATTTCAAATTGACCTCTACACAATATATCATTTGTTTAGCCTCACACATCATTTCACAGACATAACTTTTATTTTCCACACTGTAATATTTTGCAACTATTATCAGAAATAGCAACTACACTTTGTTTTATGATACAAATTATACATAGCTGTCACACTGACAGACCAGCCAACCTGTGTATGAGCCACAACAACTTAACAAGAGACAATACAATTATAATCAAGACAATCCACATATGAAATAGGTATCAAAGAAATGTTAATTAGGCTAGCAATCTCCAACTCATTCACTTTGTATTGATAAGAATCAGAGAGTAACTGCAAAGTCTATTTGTCTGTTTACCTGTGTCTTGTTAGAAGTGTACCAATGTAACCCAATTAGCTTTTAGATGCTAATTCCCTTTCAAGTCTTAATTGCCTTATATTATATATGTGTCTATGTCCAGTTAACCTTAAAATCAAATATGTGACATATTGCAGAAAACTAATAATTTTATCTACATTGTCTTCAGTTTAACTATCTCTGTTATAATGGAGGACCAGTTAATTGCCTTATGTAAATAAGTGTAGCCAGTTTACCTGTGTGTGCATAGGAAATAGAAGATTAACATCAAAGCAATGGTCTGTAAGCTATCTGCATGGCCTATTCCTCCTTGGAGGAAAGCCCTGGTATGACAATTTCTGTGAGGGGGCTTGTCAGCCTGGTAGAAGAGCTATAAAAGAGAAGCCTCAGGCCTGGTCCTTTCATCTCAGGGCTGCTTAAACTTTAACAGGAAAGGTTTAAGCCATAGGACTGAGGTCTTCAGGTAGATACCTGGATTACCCTGGAATTCTCTAACAGACTCTACACCTGAACTGCCTAGTGGACTATAACCCTTTGAATTGATTCTAGAAAGACTTTTTACAAATCAGCAGCCTGACCATCTCTGCTATGAAACTGACCTATGGACTTTACACACAGCTGTATGTATATTGATCTCTTAACCATTTATAACTCTCTTCTTTCTTCCTTCCTTTTTTTTATAAATCTTAGATTTAGTTATTAAGGATTGACTGACAATGTGATATTTGGGTAAGATCTGAGATTCATATTGACCTGGGGATAAGTGTCTGATACTTTGGGATTGGTGAACCTTAAATATGGTGAATCAGGTTTTCAGTAACCTCACACTATATTAAAAAGAAGAACAGGAGTACTTGTGGCACCTTAGAGACTAACAAATTTGTTAGTCTCTAAGGTGCCACAAGTACTCCTGTTCTTCTTTTTGCGGATACAGACTAACACGGCTGTTACTCTGAAACCTCTCACACTATATTAGACTTGGTTGTCTAGATGGGAGCCAATGACTGGAATGGCTAAAGAGGACTGTCTTTGGCTTCTTGTTAACCAGTGTGGTACTACAAAAGCTCTTTTGTTACTGACTTTGTGAATTTAATTATAGAATAAACCACTAGTTTTGGGGATTGTCTGCCCTATTTCTTGCAGTCTGCCCTGAGTGTGGCATTCTCCGTGGGGCCCATGTAGGCACCTGGTCACATACTAGTCTCATAGACCGTGATCCTACATTTCTGGCATGCCTAAATTCCTACTGAAGTCACTTGGGGTTCTGTGTGTGTAACAGAAGCTTGATAGAGTGCCAAAATTCTTCCTCCAAGGGAATTGTTTGTATCTTTCCATAATGGTCAATTCATCTTTGAAGTATTCCATTTGCACCACAAAACATGATACTCCAGTTTCTAATTTGATAATGAATTGTTGGTACTGAAAGATAATGTGTTTTCTTTACAACAAATGAGTCAGTCACTAAAACTGTTATCTCAAGTGTTTAACATTTCATCAGCATTTAACATTGCAATTAGGGAATGCGTCAAGACAGTAGCAGCCAGCACTAACCTTAAACTACCCTTTCATCCAAGTCAAACTTGATATGTATATCTGAACAAAAATATAGCTTGTATATTCTAAAATGAAAAGAAGAATTAAAAAAGGATAAGAATTCTGGTTATTAGAGAAACCTATGTGCAAGGCTTATTATTTCAAAGTGCTGCAGCAGTGCAGCATTAGCACTTAGTGGAGATGATACCTACGCCCAACGGGAGAGCTTCTCCCATCAGCATAAGTAATCCACTTCCCTAACAGGCGGTAGCTATGTTGATGAGAAAAGCCTTCCCGTCAACATAGCACTGTCTACACCAGCAGTTAGGTTGGTATAACTATGTGCTCAGGACCGTGGAAAATCCAGACTGCTGAGCAATGAAGTTATATCAACATAAGTTTATAGTGTAGACCAGGGCTCAGAAATAGAGGCTTATAGAAAAGGCACTGCTGATTGTCATTTGAGTACCTTTTATTCTTTGTTTACTCAAGTGGTCAACATTAATGAGCGAGAGTAACAAAAGGTTTTGTTTTGTTTTCCTCTATAAATATCAGATTTATTTTTTTTATTAAAGCTAATGTTAAAAAATTAGTTAGTATACAGGTTAAGAAAAGAGTGTCTGTACATCTGGATATAGTGCTTAAATTATGCACAAATACAAAGTTTGTTTTTAAAGTCATAAGATACATATAGTGCATAATCACGTACACCCAAATTTAGGTGAATAAATTTAAGAATACAGTTTAGATATTAGCATCCAAAGTATTCGGGTACATCACTCATGAAAAGTTATACAGAGAGTTGAATGTGGAAATATAGCAATGAGTGAAGATTGTCCCTCAGTAATTGAGAATTTAGGGTAGGTTGTCCATTTAGAAAATACAATCCATGAGGAAAGTATTTTAAACCTTCCTCCTCTTCTGCTCCTATAAACTATTCCTAATCTGGGGGAAACATTTACAGAAACTATTCCCTAATCTAAAACAGTGACATTTTCTCAAGATGACACAGATGAAAGAGTGATCCAAACCACACACTTTTGGAAGGTACACTAATGAGAGCAGTGGGAGCACCTACATAGAATAGACTAAGAAAAGAGTCATTTAAATGGCTTATAAATAACAGTAAAGTAAAATTAAGAAAAGCAGCTCTCCCCCACCCCAGCGACTCCACTAAGAACAAAATACAAATACAAAATACAAATAACTAACCTACAATAAGAAGAAATATACTAACATTACAAACAAGACAGTAACACAACAATTTTTTTCACTTTCTTTTAACCAGAATATTCTCCCAGATGGGAGGTGCACCTTTCCTGGAAGCACTGCAATACAAGGTTGATGCATGGAGTGGATGGAGCAAGCTCCTATTCCAGCTCCCTGTTTCAAAAATCCATTTAATAAAAGGTGTTGTTTTGTTTTCCTCTATAAATATCAGATACTAAGATATAACCAAATCCTGAGCAAGGTTCTGATCCTATATAAGACCAGATTCCAGTAGAAGTGGCACAATTTCACTCAGCTGAGAAGCCAAGTCATAACCTGTATGGGAGACTCTAAGGGTATGTCTACACTACGAAATTAGTTCGAATTTATAGAAGCCGGTTTTATAGAAATCGGTTGTATACAGCCAATTGTGTGTGTCCCCACATAAAATGCTCTAAGTGCTCTAGTCGGCGGACCGCGTCCACAGTACCAAGGCTAGCGTCGACTTCCGGAGCATTGCACTATGGGTAGCTATCCCACAGCTATCCCACAGTTCCCGCAGTCTCCGCCGCCCATTGGAATTCTGGGTTGAGATCCCAATGCCCGGATGATGCAAAACAGTGTCGCGGGAGGTTCTGGGTACATGTCATCAGGCCCCTCCCCCTCCGTCAGAGCAATGGCACACAATAGATTCGCGCCTTTTTACCTGGGTTACCTGTGCAGACAACATACCACGGCAAGCATGGAGCCTGCTCAGCTCACCGTCACCATATGTCATCTGGGTGCCGGCAGACGTGGGACTGCATTGCTACACAGCAGCAGCAGCAGCTAACTGCCTTTTGGCGGTAGACGGTGCAGTAGACTGGTAGCCTTCATCGGCGATCTGGGTGCTGGCAGCCGTGGGGCTGGCAGCCGTGGGGCTGCATTGCACCAGCCCCTTGCCTTTTGGCAGTAGATGGTGTATTACGACTGGTAACCGTCCTATTACAAGTTGGATCATCGCACATTAGCAGAGTCTTCCCTGAGCAGCAGATCGTGCAATAGGCCTGAAGGCCATCGTAATACACTAACTGCCAAGCGCCCAGTATTTGCTGCCAAGCACCGAGAAAGATGCCGAGGGCTATCAGTCACGCTGCACCGTCGTCTTAAGATGTAAAAAATAGATTTGCTCTGTTATCATTTGCTTCCCCTCCCTCCGTCAAATCAACGGCCTGCTAAGCTCAGGGTTTTCAGTTTAATCTTTGGGGGGACCATTGTGTGTGACAGTTCTTTGTGTTTCTCCCTGATGCACAGCCACCTTTCTTGATTTTAATTCCCTGTACCTCTACGCCATGTCGTCACTCAACCCGCCCTCCCTCCTTCCCCTAGTCCGTCAGATACTAGTTTCGCGCCTTTTTTCAGACCAGGCGCCATAGCTAGCACTGGGATCATGGACCTAGCGTCGACTTCCGAAGCATTGCACACAGTTCCCGCAGTCTCCGCCCCCCATTGGAATTCTGGGTTGAGATCCCAATGCCCAGATGATGCAAAACAGTGTCGCCGGAGGTTCTGGGTACATGTCGTCAGGCCCCTCCCCCTCCATCACAGCAACGGCAGACAATAGATTCGCGCCTTTTTACCTGGGTCACCTGTGCAGACAACATACCACGGCAAGCATGGAGCCCGCTCAGCTCAGCTGAGCTCACCGTCACCATATGTCCTCTGGTGCCGGCAGACGTGGGACTGCATTGCTACACAGCAGCAGCTGCTAACTGCCTTTTGGCGGTAGACGGTGTAGCATGACTAATAGCCGTGGGGCTGGCAGCCGTAGGGCTGCATTGCACCAGCCCCTTGCCCTTTGGTAGAAGATGGTATATTACGACTGGTATCCGTCGTCGTCATACTGCAGTGGCTGTCAATCATGGACACCTGGGCAGACATGCTACTGTCTCGATGATGATGGCTATCAGTCGTAGTATACTATTTTCTGCCAATTGCCCAGTATTGTCTGCTGAGCACCCAGAAGAGGCCGAGGGCGATCTGGGTGCTGGCAGACGTGGGGCTGCATTGCTACACAGCAGCAGCCCCTTGCCTTTTGGTAGAAGATGGTATATTATGATTGGTATCCTGTCGTCATCATACTGCAGAGGCTATCAGTCATGCTGCACCATCGGCTGCCAGCTTAAGATGTAAAAAATAGATTTGTTCTGTATTCATTTGCTTCCCCTTCCTCCATGAAATCAACGGCCTGCTAAGCACAGGGTTTTAAGTTTAATCTTTGGGGGGACCATTCTGTGTGACAGTTGTTTGTGTTTCTCCCTGATGCACAGCCACCTTTCTTGATTTTAATTCCCTGTACCTGTACCTGTTCGCCATGTCGTTACTCGGCCCTCCCTCCCTCCCGCCCTCCCTCCTTCTCCTGGTCCGTCAGATACTAGTTTCACGCCTTTTTTCTGACCAGGCGCCATAGTTAGCACTGGGATCATGGAGCCCGCTCAGATCACTGCGGCAATTATGAGCACTATGAACACCACGCGCATTGTCCTGGAGTATATGCAGAGCCAGGACATGCCAAGGCGAAACCCGGACCAGCCGAGGAGGCGATTGCAGCGTGGCGAAGAGAGTGATGAGGAAATTGACATGGACATAGACCTCTCACAAGGCACAGGCCCCAGCAATGTGGAAATCATGGTGTCACTGGGGCAGGTTAATGCCGTGGAACGCCGATTCTGGGCCCGGGAAACAAGCACAGACTGGTGGGACCGCATCGTGCTGCAGGTATGGGACGATTCCCAGTGGCTGCGAAACTTTCGCATGCGTAAGGCCACTTTCATGGAACTTTGTGACTTGCTTTCCCCTGCCCTGAAACACCAGGATACCAAGATGAGAGCAGCCCTCACAGTTGAGAAGCGAGTGGCGATAGCCCTGTGGAAGCTTGCAACGCCAGACAGCTACCGGTCAGTCGGGAATCAATTTGGAGTGGGCAAATCTACGGTGGGGGCTGCTGTGATCCAATTTGCCAGGGCAATGAAAGACCTGGTGATATCAAGGGTAGTGACTCTGGGCAACATGCAGGCAATAGTGGATGGTTTTGCTGAAATGGGATTCCCAAACTGTGGTGGGGCCATAGACGGAACCCATATCCCTATCTTGGCACCGGAGCACCAAGCCACCGACTACGTAAACCGCAAGGGGTACTTTTCAAAGCTGCTGCAAGCCCTGGTGGATCACAAGGGACGTTTCACCAACATCAACGTGGGATGGCCAGGAAAGGTACATGATGCTCGCGTCTTCAGGAACTCTGGTCTGTTTCGAAAGCTGGAGGAAGGGACTTTCTTCCCGGACCAGAAAGTAACCGTTGGGGATGTTGAAATGCCTATCGTGATCCTTGGGGACCCAGCCTACCCCTTAATGCCATGGCTCATGAAGCCGTACACAGGCAGCCTGGACAGTAGTCAGGACCTGTTCAACTACAGGCTGAGCAAGTGCCGAATGGTGGTGGAATGTGCATTTGGACGTTTAAAAGCGCGCTGGCGCAGCTTACTGACTCGCTCAGACCTCAGAGAAAAGAATATCCCCATTGTTATTGCTGCTTGCTGTGCGCTCCACAATATCTGTGAGAGTAAGGGGGAGACATTTATGGTGGGGTGGGAGGTTGAGGCAACTCGCCTGGCCGCTGATTACGCGCAGCCAGACACCAGAGTGGTTAGAGGAGCACAGCAGGGCGCAGTGCGCATCAGAGAAGCTTTGAAAACAAGTTTTGTGACTGGCCAGGCTACTGTGTGAAACTTCTGTTTGTTTCTCCTTTGTGAACCCTCCAACGCCCCCCCCCGACCCGGTTCACTCTACTTCCCTGTAAACCAACCACCCCACCCCACCCTCCCCTCCCCAATTCGAGCACCGCTTGCAGAGGCAATAAAGTCATTGTTATTTCACATTCATGCATTCTTTATTAGTTCCTCACAGAAGTAGGGGGATAATTGCCAAGGTAGCCTGGGATGGGTGGGGGAGGAGGGATGGAAAAGGACACACTGCATTTTAAAACTTTAACTCTTATTGAAGGCCAGCCTTCTGATGCTTGGGCGATCATCTGGGGTGGAGTGACTGGGTGGCTGGAGGCCCCCCCACCGTGTTCTTGGGCGTCTGGGTGAGGAGGCTATGGAACTTGGGGAGGAGGGCTGTTGGTTAAACAGGGGCTGTAGCGGCGGTCTCTGCTCCTGCTGCCTTTCCTGCAGCTCAACCATACGCTGGAGCATATCAGTTTGATGCTCCAGCAGACGGAGCATTGACTCTTGCCGTCTGTCTGCAAGCTGACGCCACCTATCGTCTTCAGCCCGCCACTTGCTCTTTTGATCCCGCCATTCAGCCTGCCACCTCTCCTCTCGTTCATATTGTGCTTTTCTCATGTCCGACATTGACTGCCTCCACGCATTCTGCTGTGCTCTATCAGCGTGGGAGGACATCTGCAGCTCCGTGACCATATCATCCCGCGTCCTACGTTTTCTCTTTCTAATGTTCACTAGCCTCTGCGAAGGAGAAACATTTGCAGCTGGTGGAGGAGAAGGGAGAGGTGGTTAAAAAAGACACATTTTAGAGAACAATGGGTACACTCTTTCATTACAAGGTCGCATTTTTCCTCTGCCTGCCAGTTTGGTATGAGAGATCACTCACGCAGTGTCCCAGGCAACATATTTTGGCTTGCAGGCAGCCATGGTAGGCCACAGTGTTTTGGCTTTTTTAACCTTCTTAACATGCGGGAAAGTTTTCAAACAGCAGCGCATTTCCCATATCAAGGATGAATTGGGTTGGCCATTTAAAATGGGTTTTCAATGTAAAAGGAGGGGCTGCGGTTTCCCGGTTAACATGCGGCACAAACCCAAGTAAACCACCCCACACACACACACACCCGATTCTCTGGGATGATCACTTCACCCCTCCCCCCACCACGTGGTTAACAGCGGGGAACATTTCTGTTCAGAAGAGCAGGAACGGGCACCTCTGAATGTCCCCTTAATAAAATCACCCCATTTCAACCAGGTGACCGTGAATGATATCACTCTCCTGAGGATAACAAAGAGATAAGGAATGGATATTGTCTGCATGCCAGCAAACACCGGGACCATAGGCTGCCATGCTTTGTTATGCAATGATTCCAGACTATGTGCTACTGGCCTGGAGTTCATGAAGGAGAGCTTTCTGGAGATGTCCCTGGAGGATTTCCGCTCCATCCCCATACACGTTAACAGACTTTTCCAGTAGATGTACTGGCCGCGATTGCAGGGCAAATTAATCATTAAACACGCTTGCTTTTAAACCATGTGTAATGTTTACAAATATTTACAAAGGTACACTCACCAGAGGTCTCCTGTGTGCCCTGAGGGTCTTGGGTGAGTTCGGGGGTTACTGGTTCCAGGTCCAGGGTCACAAACACATCCTGGCTGTTGGGGAAACCGGTTTCTCCGCTTCCTTGCTGCTGTGAGCTACCTACAGTACCTCCATCCTCATCTTCCTCGTTCCCCGAACCGTCTTCCCTGTGTGTTTCTCCATTGACGGAGTCATAGCACACGGTTGGGGTAGTGGTGGCTGCACCCCCTAGAATGGCATGCAGCTCCGCGTAGAAGCGGCAAGTTTGCGGCTCTGCCCCGGACCTTCCGTTTGCTTCTCTGGCTTTGTGGTAAGCTTGCCGTAGCTCCTTAATTTTCACGCGGCACTGCTGTGTGTCCCTGTTATGGCCTCGGTCCTTCATGGCCTTGGAGACCTTTTCTAATACTTTGCCATTTCTTTTACTGATACGGAGTTCAGCTAGCACTGATTCATCTCCCCGTATAGTGAGCAGATCCCGTACCTCCCGTTCGGTCCATGCTGGAGCTCTTTTGCGATCCTGGGACTCCATCACGGTTACCTGTGCTGATGAGCTCTGCGTGGTCACCTGTGCTCTCCACGCTGAGCAAACAGGAAATGAAATTCAAACGTTCGCGGGTCTTTTCCTGTCTACCTGGTCAGTGCATCTGAGTTGAGAGTGCTGTCCAGAGCGGTCACAGTGAAGCACTGTGGGATAGCTCCCGGAGGCCAATAACGTTGAATTCCATCCACACTACCCCAATTCCGACCCGCAAAGGCCGATTTTATCGCTAATCCCCTCGTCGGAGGTGGTGTAAAGAAACCGGTTTAAAGGACCCTTTAGGTCGAAAGAAAGGGCTTCGTCGTGTGGACGTGTCCAGGCTTAATTCGATTTAACGCTGCTAAAGTCGACCTAAACCCGTAGTGTAGACCAGGCCTAAGGCTCAAGCTATGGAAAATGCCTATGTGACAGCTCTGCACATTCTGGGCTCTGCAGTAACTGTGAGGTTGAGGATGCCTTCCCCCAGCCCTGCTGTACTTCAGTGCATTTTTCTTCCTTTCACTCAGACTTTGCTTCACTTCTGAGTATTTGACCAATGGTCTCTAGAGTCATCACGATGTTACCAGAGGACAATCAAAAATACTGTAGCTGTAAGAACCCACCTGCAATCTTGACAAATCTGTGAATGCACATATAATACTTAGTAAAACAGTTGTCTCTTAAACATAGCAATAACATGCAGACTACTGTCTACTGCTCCTACCCAGACCTGAAGAAGAACTCTGTGTAAGCCTGAAAGCTTGTTTCCCCTACCAACAGAAGTTGGTCCGATAAAAGATATTACCTCACCCACCATGTCTCTCTAATACCCTGGAACCGACATGGCTACAACAACACAGCATACTGCTCCTACAGTGGGACAATCATGTACAATAGCAAGAGATGTTAAGAGTAACAAGAAGGGTTTCTACAGGTATGTTAGCAAGAAGAAGAAAATCAAGGAAAGTGTGGGTCCCTTACTGAATGAGGGAGGCAACCTAGTGACCGAGGATGAGGAAAAAGCTAATGTACTCAATGATTTTTTTGCCTCTGTCTTCACGCACAAGGTCAGCTCCCAGATTGCTGCACTGGGCAGTACAGCCTGGGGAGAAGGTGACCAGCCCTCTGTGGAGAAAGAAGTGGTTCGGGACTATTTAGAAAAACTGGACGTGCACAAGTCCATGGGGCCGGATGCGCTGCATCTGAGGGTGCTAAAGGAGTTGGCGGGTGAGATTGCAGAGCCATTAGCCATTATTTTTTAAAACTCATGGCGATCGGGGGAGGTCCCAGATGACTGGAAAAAGGCTAATGTAGTGCCCATCTTTAAAAAAGGGAAGAAGGAGGATCCGGGGAACTACAGGCCAGTCAGCCTCACCTCAGTCCCTGGAAAAATCATGGAGCAGGTCCTCAAGGAATCAATTATGAAACATTTAGAGGAGAGGAAAGTGATCAGGAACAGTCAGCATGGATTCACGAAGGGGAAGTCGTGCCTGACTAACCTAATTGCCTTCTATGATGAGATAACTGGCTCTGTGGATGAGGGGAAAGCAGTGGATGTGTTATTCCTTGACTTTAGCAAAGCTTTTGATACGGTCTCCCACAGTATTCTTGCCGCCAAGTTAAAGAAGTATGGGCTGGATGAATGGACTGTAAGGTGGGTAGAAAGCTGGCTAGATCATCGGGCTCAACGGGTAGTGATCAATGGCTCCATGTCTAGTTGGCAGCCGGTTTCAAGCGGAGTGCCCCAAGGGTCGGTCCTGGGGCCGGTTTTGTTTAATATCTTTATTAATGATCTGGAGGATGGTGTGGACTGCACTCTCAGCAAGTTTGCAGATGACACTAAACTAGGAGGCGTGGTAGATACACTAGAGGGTAGGGATCGGATACAGAGGGACCTAGACAAATTAGAGGATTGGGCCGAAAAAAACCTGATGAGGTTCAACAAGGACAAGTGCAGAGTCCTGCACTTAGGACGGAAGAATCCCATGCACTGCTACAGACTAGGGACCGAATGGCTAGGTAGCAGTTCTGCAGAAAAGGACCTAGGGGTCACAGTGGACGAGAAGCTGGATATGAGTCAACAGTGTGCTCTTGTTGCCAAGAAGGCTAACGGCATTTTGGGCTGTATAAGTAGGGGCATTGCCAGCAGATCGAGGAATGTGATCGTTCCCCTTTATTCAACATTGGTGAGGCCTCATCTGGAATACTGTGTCCAGTTTTGGTCCCCACACTACAAGAAGGATGTGGAAAAATTGGAAAGAGTCCAGCGGAGGACAACAAAAATGATTAGGGGTCTGGAGCACATGACTTATGAGGAGAGGCTGAGGGAACTGGGATTGTTTAGTCTCCAGAAGAGAAGAATGAGGGGGGGATTTGATAGCAGCCTTCAACTACCTGAAGGGGGGTTCCAAAGAGGATGGAGCTAGGCTGTTCTCAGTGGTGGCAGATGACAGAACAAGGAGCAATGGTCTCAAGTTGCAGTGGGGGAGGTCCAGGTTGGATATCAGGAAAAACTATTTCACTAGGAGGGTGGTGAAACACTGGAATGCGTTACCTAGGGAGGTGGTGGAGTCTCCTTCTTTGGAGGTTTGTAAGGCCCGGCTTGACCAAGCCCTGGCTGGGATGATTTAGCTGGGAATTGGTCCTGCTTTGAGCAGGGGGTTGGACTAGATGACCTCTTGAGGTCCCTTCCAACTCTGATATTCTATGATTCTATGATACAAAACAAAGCCTGCAGAATGCTTTTTTCAGCTTACACAGCTGTGTTATGGCTGATGCGGACTTGAGTACTGGGAACAAACTAACAGCATGTGCGCACGTGCTTAAGGTGCACTGCACACTGAATCATTTCTCTTTACTAAAAGCAGAATCCTTGGATTAGCAATAGAAGCGCACTTGTGGCTAACTGGCTCTGAAACTGGTTATGTGCTCCAGATATTTGTACTGAAAATGTAATTATAGAACAGAATCGGATTTGGTTTTCAATAGTGCTTTATTCTGAGAATCTCAAAGTGCTTTACAAGGTATTGGATAAGTGCTAGTACAGCGACTGTCTAAACAAGCAATTGGCACTCAGTACTAGCACACAAACTTCACTGGATGTTAAAGCCAGCATACTACAACATTAGGGTAAGTTCCTGAAACCTGAATTGGTAAGCAGTCCTGTTTTGTTCATGCAAACTACATCTCAAACACTCTACGTACTAAAAGTAAATAAAAATACACCTATGAAGCTGAATGAAAAATAATAGCACAGTTAAATTAAAATGCATGAACAAGGTAGAAAAGATATGTTTGTGGATGACTGAGGGCTTGTGTACACTTGAAACACTACAGCGGCACAGTTGCAGCACTGAAGCTGCACCACTGCAGCACTTAACTTTCAACACTACCTAGGCTGACGGGAGAGGTTCTCTACCCCAAGAGGTGGTAGATAGGTCCATGGAAGAATTCTTCTGTCAGCCTAGTCCTATCTACTCCAGGGTTTAGGTCACCTTAACTGGAATGTTCAGGAGTGTGGATCTTTCATGCTCCTGAATGACGAATCTGGATCAACCTCACTTTCTAGTGTAGACCAGACCTTAATAAAGAGGAAGAGTCTGAGGCAGAGTGACTCAGGAAGACTGTTCTAGATGTCAGGAGCTGCAGAAGAGAAGGCTCTTGCAGTAGCAGTGGCAAGACTAGGTGAAGGGGCTGAGAGGAGTGAGAGCAGAGCTAGGGGAGTGAAGGGGAGATCTGAAACAAGATCCATTGGGTAATATAGGGCTAGCCCATGAAAAGTGAAAAACAAGGTAGGAACATTTGAACTGGATCCTGAAATGAACGGCAGTCAGCGGAGTAATTTGAGGATAGGGATGATGGTGGCGTACTTCTTTGTATGTCTAAGAAGGAAGATAGCAGGATAGGCAATATAACTGGAGTGTAGAGAATGGAGATGCGCGGTGGGAGCACATGGAAAGAGGATTTGCAATAATCCCTGTGAGAGTTAATGAAAGCATGGATGATGAATTGATCAGTAATGGAATTATCCCAGGACTTGGGAAGTGTGGCAGGTTTGGTAATACAAAGACTTGTCCTATAAGGCAATAAGGTTATCAGGAGTATTATGTTTATCACCTACTCTTCTTGAAAAGTGCCAGAGGACCTTTGGGTCAGATTCTTAGCTGGTGTAACTCTATTTATCTCAAAGGAATTAGGCTGATTTACACCATTTGAAAACCTGGCCCTTCAATTTCTACCTCAGTAGTCAATAGAAAAGGACAGTGGTTTGTTTGTCTCATCCCTCTACTGCACCACTGCGGTGCCACTGCTGGGTATAAGCCCACTTCTTAGTGGGCAACTTGAACCCAGGACCATCTGAGATGATTTTCCTGTGTTGAGATAGTTATTTGTATCCATGCCAGTTTTAAAGTAACCTCCTAGCTTAAGAAGTATTGATTAGACTAAAAAGCCAACAGTTTTAAATATATTTGCATTTCAACACACACATTCAGTGAATTATTGCATTTTGCTTTTTAAAACCAGTAGGCAGATAAGACGGGAAAGAGAGAAGCACTGGAAAAAGATGAAAGGGGAAGGGTTAAAATGAGGAGACTCTTAAAACCCAAAATGTACACAATTTAAGAGAGGAAGTGGATATAAATGGAAACTACATTGGGGAGTGAGAACTCTTCTCTCATTCAACTCAATATATCATTGTTCAATAGCCAGCTACAACTGGAAAAGGAATCTCAATTACAAATAAACCAGGCTTTGAAGTTGTGCCTGTGTTTTAATGTCTTCAATAAAGTTTACAAATAAAAAAGAGACCATGACTAAACTTCAAAGAAGACCTTTACAATCCAAATTTAAAATGTTTAGAAAGTTGTGGAGACCCTTTGACAGCATTTAAAGTCATGTCAGGTACTGGACGATTGAGCTCCTCGTAATTTTTCATTTTAATTTTTTTCTCAACAAAACATGATCTTTTTCTGAAACTGGAAATGTCCATAAAAAGCTTCCAGTTTTTTTAAAAAATTCTATTTTTTCATTAAAACCAGAAATTTTGAAATGTTGATGTTTTGAAATTTTGGGTTTTGTTTTTGTTTTTCCCCTTTCTCTTTTTTGCCACTGAATACAGTAGAATAAATGAGGACCAGCTGTTCTTTCTTTTTTCATTTCTTTTCTTTTGCTATTCTGTAGTTTATCAAAACTTCCTCAACTTTGGAAAAGTTACAGAGCGTCAAAAGGGAAAACAAGTGGGAGGAAAGACCCTGGGGTATCATTAATTCTGTTGTATTCACTGGTAACATGAAAAGGCGGAAAACACCAAAAAACAAACATATCAACATTTGAAAAAGTTTTGTTAACATTTTTGAAAATCTTTGTCAAACTGTTTTTCCTTTTTTGATCAGTTCTACAGTACAGTGAATGCAGGAGCTCTGCCTTCTACTTTTAGATGAGAATTGTAATTTTGATTGATTTTTCCAAAACCCTGAAAAGATGAATAAATGTCATGTATAATAATTTTGTAGTTTAATGTTCTTCTTGTGATTTTGTGTGTGTGTGTGTGTGTATACTAAAAATGTACCAGGTACTTCACAACTAAATACATTTATCCTATAGGCTTCATTGCTATATCATCTCTTCTACTTATGTGCCCTACCAGAGTGGTAGCTATGTGAAACAAGATATCAGAATGCTAGCTTAAAGAGACTTCCCTTCTCACATCAAAGGGGAAAGTGCCTCTAATGTCAAGGATGAATAAAGATACTGATGTGACCCCCTCTTGCTCTTGGATAAACTATCACCAGAGGGATCACTTTAAGAATCAAATATACCAAACATAGTGAATGAAAATAAAGAAAATCAGTGGCTACGAGAACAACTTCAGTGGCATGTTTCACCTTTAAGAATTATTACCATGAGTTAGGGTTTGTAGGATTGAGGCTAAAACGGGTGAGTTGTTCAGCACCAAAGGAAGTAGCAGACAGTAAAGATATAAAGGGAGGGTCAGAATAGGTTCTTGCTTATAAAAACAATTACTATTACAGAAATGGGGTTTTCCTTACTCCTTTATTTATATTATATTGTATGCTGGAAGACAAATCTCACTGAACAGGCAACTGAAAGACTAACATTTAAAATGAGGAACTGATCTGGCACGTTTTAATACCATTTGCCCATTATTTTATTATTATCTTCCCTCAAAGAGCATGGATCTTCTTTCTACTCAAAGCTTATAGCTATTGATTTTTTAGCTATATTTTGGTCTGGATTATTGTCTTTTGCTTGATACAGTCTAACCATTTGCTCCACTGGCACTTGCTCCAAATGCTTGTCTTGTTGTTTTACAAAAGCTATAGCTATTTTTGAAATGGCAAACAAACAAAAAGAGAGAAAATGGAAAAAAACGTCATTTTTGGAGGAGGGAGAAATCTGTAAAAGGCTGCTTGCTCCCAGGCTATGTATGATATCATGAATGCCACGTTTTAGTCTGGGATACATTTACCGGCTAAGATATTAAAACTCTTAGAAAATCCAGTTTTATAACAGAAAAGCAAAAGTAACCTGTTTAGGAATATTAATGAGAATAAACGGAAGGCGCAGAATCTGAAAACCCTAGGGCTTGGGTATTTGTGAAATCAAAGAGAGAAGGTTGTTGCATTTATGAACAAAATAAAAGCTGAAAACATGCACAATGCAGTTACCCCAGTGTGTCTCTGCAGGAAGTAGTGTTCCTATAACTTACCAATGTTTAAAATGTCATACCACAGTTCCTATGCTAAAATTGTTCATTCTTATGTTACTGCTCAAATATGCACTGAGGAGAGGGCCAACAGATATAGTAGATTTATTCTAGTTGCCAAGGTCAAGGATTCTTTTTTGGATTCAGCCAGCAGGGAACTCTTTCCTCAGTAACAACCGATAGACTGTCTGCGTTGCATTCTGTTGTCAGTGTGCACCACTGATTAAAAAAAAACAAAACCCTATGTGAGAATATTTTTAAAGGGGAACCAGGAAATTATTTATCAATGTGAAGCACCAGAGAGTTATGTATAGTCTTCAGTGCCAAAGTTAGGGGGTTTGCAGCACAACATCTGCATTCACTATAATTCAGACTCCAGCTGCTGGAAGCTCTTGCAAGGCATGTAAGTAAAGGGCTTCATTTCTCTGAAGCAAACTTTCTTTATTCTCTTGCCTCATAAAGATGCTCAAGCAACCCAAATTTCAAATGGGTTTGGTTATGCTATGTCTGTTTTTATCTGGCAGTCTTGCACTGAATAATGCATGCCCGTGTGCATGATAAATAACTTGCCTATTCTAAGAATGAATTGCGTGTGAACTGTGATAAGAGCAGAGTCTGTACGCTGATCAGTCTCTCTTTTCTTTTAAGTTCACTGAGAGCTCTGTTCTCCATTTGTGATCTGCATGGAGAATGATTCCATTTCTTTGATTCTGTACCATGTTTTCAAGGAAAATGTGAAGCTGACAGCAAAATGTAAAACCTGTGTAAATAAGAGTGATTAGTAGACAGCAAGTGTTCACAGAAATGTCAGAGTCCAGTAGCATTGTATGAACTGCACTGAACAAGGGCTGTTGGTGTAACTTATATGTTGTAGCCATTAGGTTTGGATGGGCACTGACTGTTCAGCAAAAAGAACGTGAAAAGGCGTATCAGACACTTGGATGCTTGATAAAAGCTCGTCTCATTTTTCTTGTTTGTATTTAAGTTCTGAAGTAGTCATTGTTGTGGAGTCATTTGAGGGGTATGTTTTTTTGTTGCTCTTCCAGCTTCCAGGTTCAGCGTAGTCACATATTTTATTAACATTGAGCCAGATCCCACAGTTCCTCCATATTCTTAACTCGGGGCAAAATCCTGCTGACATCAATATGCCAAAGTAAGGACTGCAGGGTCTGGCCTGTTCTTGTACTGATTTCATACCTGCAGATAGTACGAAGTGTGAATGATGAACCATTGTGTCCAAAGGTTCCCAAAACTAAATGTCCTTATTAAGCAGGGCAGATTTAGTTTCATGTGAAGTCAAAAGTTCAGTGGTTCATCAGAAGCCTGTCCAAAACTTCAGGATGTCTCCTATCACTCAAACAGACTCCCAACTCCCTGCAGCTTTGCTAAAGCACCCGGTCCTTCCGACTTTCATCTCTACTTTCCTCCCAGTGTCCATCTATCAGTACCTTCAGAGAGGTCTCTCCCTCTATTCCTGCAACACTCTGAAAGGCACAAGGCCCTGGAAATCTGGCATCTTCCCACCTGGCGATACTGGTTATCATTATTTATCATTTATGTTACCACAGTGACACATTGTGCAAAGTGCTCTGCAGATGCAAAGAGATTGCCCCTGCTTCGAAGACCTTGTTGCCATTCCCAGTCCTTCCACAAACCTTAGTTTCCTCTCTCTCTCCCCCTATGACTTTTCTTTGCTTTTAGAGACAGGGAAGTTATGGGGGTGACGTACAAGGGCCTGATCCAAAGAATACTGAAGTCAATGGAAAGACACTCTGACTTCACTGAGGTTTGAATAAGGGCTCCAAATGTATAGATGGGTCTACTGGAGAGCTGAGGTTGAAGGTAAAGCTGAGGAGAGTTGAAGTTGAAGGTAAAATTCTCTTTGACTTCAGTGGGAACAGGATGCAGCTCAGTGTGAGAAAGCTTGCAGGGTGGGAATAGTAGCATATTAGATGGTTATAGGGATAAGAAGGAGTTATTGGATAGAGGTGGGGATGCCAGAAGATTCACCAGGAAGACAGAAGTCTCAGTCATTCAGGGAGTAGTGGGAAATGTTCACAAATGTTCTGAGTGTGAAAAAACATTCAGGTTCAACTTGAAGATGAAATTCTTTTATTTCCCTTTCTTGCTCAGTTTCATGGCCAACTCATCCCTAGTCAGAAAAACGTTACTCCAGTAAGAACATAGGTTGTATTTTCAGGATTTGTGTGTGTTCATGTGTTTTATTAGTCTCTTGGCAGCAAATACATCTTCTGAGCAGAAAAACTTTCTGAAACTTTCATAGTCTATTGCTTTGATGCAGCAGATGTCTATGATAAGCAGATGGTTATAGCTTTGGATTTTTTTTAACATCTTCAGATATTCTGCTGTGTATTTTTTCTATGAGCAGGAATGTATGGGGTCTCACCATACAAAATTGATCCAGTGAATGAAGAGCATCTATGTCTGGGTGCATGATGTCATTTCCTAGCCCACAAACTCATAAACCACATGTCATCTAAGAGGTTTTGTTGTGGGCTATTTTTGCCCCATTACTCAATGTGTGTAACATTTTCAAGTTAGAAACTGAGTGCCAAATTCTGTTTTCAGATGCACGAGTCTGGTGCAAGCTTAGTCAATGCAAGCAAGCAAAGAGAGGAGTGAGTGGAGTTTCAGCAGTATAATTGCAGACTAAATTTTGATTCTGATGTATATGTAGTAAAAAGGCTGAAATTTCATTACTGCAAAATTTCTTAGACAAAATAATGCAGTGCCTGTGGCAATACCGAAGACATGTTTGCATTTTTATTCTAAAACCTTATTTTCAAGAGCTGCGATATCGATGAAATCTGCTCTGTGAGTAATCTGAGAATGTAAGATCTTAGCCTAGAAATAGATTTTGGAACATAAATTGGAAATATAAGGGTGAGATCCTGGCCCCACTGAAGTCCTTTCTCCTTCCCACTCTTCCCCCACTTTGAGACATAAACAGGGTTTTTTTTGGAACTCTACAGACAGCCTGTGACGTGACAATATTGTTTAAAACTGAATTAGTTAATTTTAGAAACAGATTATTGCATATGTACAGTATATTTTTAAATTAAAAATAACATAAGAATTGTTACCAACATGGATTGAATATGCACGGAAGGCACGAGTATTGACCTGCTAGAGCATAAGAGCCTCATTCTGGGAATTTTTCAATTACAATGCCATCAGGACTTCATACAATGGAAAGCTGATACTGTCTATTGCTGATAATTGCTTCCTGCAGGGGTTTTTGCATCTTTCTCTTGAACAGCTGGGACTGGCCATTGTCTCAGACCGGGTACAGGCCTAGACTGACTGTTGGCTTTTCCCAGTGTGGCAATTCCTGTGGGTTTTTTTGGAAGCATTAAATTCTATTTTGTGTCTGATACTGTAGGGAAAAAAATATAAATAAAAACAAATCTAAGTAGGTTTCGTCCTGATGGCCCACAATGACTATTATTACCAGATGACACAAAGGGTTAGGAATTTGTATACCAAGTGGGAGAGAGTTGGCTGAAATATGAGACTGTTGGGATGCTTTTCTCTTTTAAATTGTGACTGTTTAAAGGCTGTGAACACGTTAATGCACTAAAAATTCCAGGTGGCACTCTGCTACCTGACAGCGACATTGTTTGCAGAAAGGAAATAAATCCTGTTAACCTACTTTCGGGGGCGTGCCAAGCTTCTTTCACATCAGTCTGCATTCTAACAGATTAGGTCAACATTCTGATCACCGTGTAGAGCCCTCGTGCACAGGTATCTATTTTAGGTACTCATATGACCCCCTCTCCCATTTCTGTAGTATTTGAGCACCTCATAATCTTTAATGTATCTATTCTTATAACATCCCAGAGTTTGCAGATGGGAGAAGTGAGGCAAGACTAATTGTTATGCCAAAAAACCTCTCTGGGGGGGATAGGGATTTGAATCTGGGTCTTCTGAATCCCCAACTAGCACCCTAACCATTGGATCATTCTTCCTCTAGGTATAGCCTGCTCTGAGCATCATTGGAACTACCAGTAACCTCAGTGGGAGTCAACACTATCACCTGATTTTTGGGGCCCTGCTTGAAGTGAGACAGGGGGCTTGGTAACTAGGCAGAGCTGGGTAACTTGCATGGCTCTGCAGGTTGGCACCTTGGATCTGCTTTTGTTCTCTTAGGGAGTGGATTCAGAGGGTTTGCCTCTGGGGAAGATTATGCCCCCAAAATTCATCCATTCGGTTGGTGTAAATCAGTCCACCTCCACAAAGAAAAACTGCAGCGTTCTCTGCTATGGTGAACGTTCTCCCCCAGAATCTAATGGTCTTTGGAGGATCTTGGCTCATGAAGAAGCTGTCAGATGATGGAGTGTGGAGACCCAACATTGGCATCACAGCAGTTGGGGAGAGGTGTGGTTAGTGGGATCCCTATGGTAGGCAGAGTGACAGACAGTCCTGTTGACTTCTCCATACTGCTGTGAGAAGATTTGTCCTGCACTCGTTCTAGTCTGATGCCTCCTATTAGTGCTCTCAAGTCGACTGAGGGCTCTCATACAAATTCTGCAGTTTCATTTTGGAATACTTTGAACTTCTAATAAATCTAAATGCCCATTTTGTTTGCAAGCTTGGTGAGAAAGACCATTAAGTCCCACCAGGTCTACAAAGAGTCCCATGAATCTGCTCACTGTGTGGCACTTCGCTTCCTGTGGGTTTCCCATGGGAGGGGCACAATGGCCATCTAGTATCTCAGCCTTCAGAAGGAGCTTTTCAGTGTAGGATTTAACCACATGAACTCTTCCAACTTTTAATGAACTTCGCTTCTGTAGTCAAAGCCACTATGTACATCACGCTAAAAACTTGTCCTTATGGAGTTTCACCTTCAGATAAGCCTGCTGTCCTCTGTTGTGGTTAGGTTTTAGGTATTTCCTTCTTGGGGTGCTGGAGTATTTTCTGGATTATTAGTGTCTTTTTCCTAAAGTGTCTGTGTACTACATATTATAGCAGTGCATCATTTCCCTGTAGCTTTGAGAATCAGTATCTTTTGCACTGGTGTTTAGCACGAGGTAATGCAGACTTCATGCTTGGCTAGTTTTTGCTTCATACGGCTTCTACCATCTTGTCTACATTGCTGCCAGTGTTTTCTATCACCTCCACAGGGACACCAGATGCATCTAACGGCTCCATCTTCAGTTTCCAAACTGAAACAAACCATGGAAAGCAGCCATGTGTTGTTCAGATGCTGGTGGGGGGCGGAGGGGGGGGGAGGGAGATTGTTTCTTGCTCAATCAGTTCACTCACTGAGAATTTGCTTTGTCTCAAATACTGTCACTCTTTTGTCCCTATTTTTCTACACCTAATTATAACATTTAACTATAACTGAAGAAAGGAAAAGAAAAGAAAAGAACACTTTGAAAACAAGTGCTAGTATGTAGCGAGGGACAGTAGACTTTGTTCCCAACTGAAGAAATAAGACAAGCGGGAAGAAGAATTTAAATGCAAAATAAGCAGGCTGCGGCCATTCCAAAAATAAGCAAAAAGCCAGACACATGCTCCTACCCAAATCATGCATAAGCAGATACAAGGTATAATGTACTAGTGTAACTTCACAGCACAGCAGCTCTTCCAAACTGAAAACTAGCAGGGATAAAAGTACTTCTGTACCTTGTACCATCTCAAAAAAAGATATACTGGCATTAGAAAAGGTTCAGAGAAGGGCAACTAAAATGATTAGGGGTTTGGAACGGGTCAGTCCCATATGAGGAGAGATTAAAGAGGCTAGGACTTTTCAGCTTGGAAAAGAGGAGACTAAGGGGGGATATGATATATATATAAAATCATGAGTGGTGTTGAGAAAGTGAATAAGGAAAAGTTATTTATTTGTTCCCATAATATAAGAACTAGGGGCCACCAAATTAAATTAATGGGCAGCAGGTTTAAAATAAATAAAAGGAAGTTCTTCTTCACACAGCGCAGTCAACCTGTGGAACTCCTTGCCTGAGGAGGTTGTGAAGGCTAGGACTATAACAGGGTTTAAAAGAGAACTAGATAAATTCATGGAGGTTAAGTCCATTAATGGCTATTAGCCAGGATGGGTAAAGAATGGTGTCCCTAGCCTCTGTTTGTCATAGTGTGGAGATGGATGGCAGGAGAGAGATCACTTGATCATTACCTGTTAGGTTCACTCCCTCTGGGGCACCTGGCATTGGCCACTGTAGGTAGACAGGATACTGGGCTGGATGGATCTTTGGTCTGACCCAATATATTCTTCTATGTTCTTCATATGTTATGTTCTTAGCTCTTAATTCCATTAGCTGTGTTTCCAATGTTGAGTAGTTATTTTGATTTGTGCTTCATAGCATAGCTGATTTTTTCCATTTATAAGGATGCATCTTGTAAATTGTCACAGGAATTCATACTATATGCACTGAGCAGCGCAATCAGGCTGGAGTGTTGGAATATATTTCCTTGTTTGTTTTTCATTATGATTATTCCAGCTGTTTTTTGTCACTGACTTTTTCCAAGTGTAACCCCCCTCCTGTTCACCATTCCACTATGCAGTTGTTCAAGATAGCAGTGTTGCCAACTCTCATAATTTTGTCATGAGTCTCATGATAATTATTCTTTTCCTTAAAGTCCAAGTTCCTGGAGTCAAGTGGATATGTGACAATTTCAGCCTTCATTCTTAAAGAAAAAGTAAGTTTCTAGCCCTCCTGGCTGTGGAGAAAGCTTCAAAATGTGAGCCCGGTGCACCTTAAAGGCTCAAACAGAAGAAAGCAAAAATAACACCAGATCTATTATTTTTACATGATCTTATGATTTTAAAGCCAGTCTTACAATTTTTGGTGAGCCTGACTCATGATTTTTCAACATTTTAACATTTTCATCCGAATACCCAGTCAAAAGGGGACCCTTCCCAGCAAGTGAAAATGAGCAAGTGAACGAGGGTGGGAGAGAGTGAGCAACGGAGGGAGGTGGGATGGAGTGAGCAGGGCGGGGCCTCAGAGAGGGGCGGGGCAAAGGTGTTCAGGTTTTTTGGTCAGAAAGTTGGCAACCCAACCTTGTGGCTTTTTGCACAACTTTGGGAAACCAAGCCTGAGGCTCCTCAGTGTGCTCTGCGTTGTGTGTTAATGTGTATTCACTTCAGACCAGACCCACTGAGACAAAACACCAGGAACAAAGTTGTATTCCATAAGGAAACACAGAATAGGATTACAGTCCAGCAGCCTCCTCTCTGCTTGCTTGCTTGATGCTCCCAGCTTCAGTCAGTGCTGAGACTTTCTGTTGGAAGGGCAGAGGGGACTTCCTGGCAGGAACCAGGGAGCTCTCATACCATGTAGTAGTTTGTAGTCAACAACTTGTAGTTCCCCCTGCTGCTGCTGCTGCTGCTGAAGAACCCTGGACGTTGGGCTACACCAGTTTAGTGGTTAGTAGCAATGCCACAACCACAGTGAGCAAATTTGGTGTGTTCAACAGGAAGCTGTGTTAGTGGCTAAGATTTATGCTCTGCTACTAGGCAGTGTGCTCAGATGAGCACCACAGAAATATTTATAAATAAGTAAGTACAGCAGTGAAAAATGGAGCTCAGCTAATAAGAGGCTGTGAATGATATTTTCAATTGTTTTGTCCTTCTCAGCCATTAAAATAATGTGAAGAGTTCACAAACTAAAATGCTATACTAGATGCTAAAGAGGAAAGATAGCCTTGTCGTTATGGCAATGAGCTAGGACTCAAGAAGACGGGGGTCAATTCCTATTTCTGCCACAGATTTCCTCTCTGACCTTAGGCAAAGTCACTTAATCTTTCTGTGCCTCAGTTCCCTGCGAATAACAGTAGGGAAACAATGTCTCCCTTCTCCCACCCTTTGACTGTCTTGTCTATTTAGTTAAAAGGTACAGAAGAGCCTGTGGGAGTTGGAGGTGCAGGAGCTATCTAGAGAAGAAAATAGGAGTTTTTAGGCGGGCAGGGCTGGATGAAGGATGGAGTTGTATAAAGAATGGAGGAAGTCCATGTGGCACCTGGAGTTTCTCCAGAGAGGCTGGGTTGCCAAACCACGTCAGAAAGTACCAAATAAATGAATAATCAAAATCTTACACAGATAAAACATAAAGCCAGCTGTGTGACGTGCCAAGGGACCTCTGAAAAAAATAACACTTTAAAACCTTGCTTAAAAGAGGCCAGCCCTGGGACTCTTCTAATGTCAGGAAGGAGCATCAGAGACACAGGAGCAAAAGTACAAACACTTCATCTTGCTTGACCTCTGAAAAAAGTCTCTATGGATCTGCAAACCTAAGAGGGAATATAGTGTCGGGTACCTAAGATTTGGAGAGATACTTGGGGATCGAGCCCTTGAGAGCTTCCAAATTTAAACCACAATCACCATAAAGCACATTTCAGCAAACAAACAAACAAAAAAAAAACCCTGATTCTACTAATTTTCAGGTTTTATCTGGGTTCTTCCAACAACTGCATGAGTAGGTGGTTACCTGCAGTATTACTATTCTTATGTATTACCTGGTTCTAGTGTTTTATTAACTATTCAGCCCTGCTGCAAATTGTTGAAACAAGGTTTCTGTCTTGTTAGGCCACACGGGGAAAATGCTTCCCCAAACACACATTTCAAATGATGGAGGTGTGCACAAAAAAGTTTTGAATTGCAGGTGTTGGAGAGAAGGAATTTTTCATCTCAGGCTGCACAGCCATTGCTGGAGACTGGAGATTGCAACAGCTCCTGCGACATGGGAAGCAATGGCCGGTGGTTCTCTGCAGCAGTGAATTCATGTGTCTGGCTCCCAAACAGCTGTGCTCCTCAATGCTCAGTGTGGACTCCCCACATCCTGCCCCCTAGCTTTTGCTGTGGAATTACACTGTCTTCTGCATCTGGAGAGAGGAGTGAAACAGGACTTTTCTTTATGAGATTAGATAGGTTTCTTTGATTTGCTGACGTGTTCAAGCATTTGCTGCAGCTGTCAGTGAGGTATCTTTTGCTTCAGACTGGATTTACTTTAAAACCAATTAGCCTAATTCATCTAGATGCTGATGATTACTCAAGATGTAATGATATCACTACCAGGATCTTGGATTGCTTTGAAATCAGTACTGGACTCATAGGTCCTCTCATCTGAGCCCTGTTTTAGAGACATGCCAGGTAAACTGGGCTCAAGAGATTAGACTAAATTTGTTGGCTGTTGTTTGTGAAGGGTTTTTGGAGTAAGAACAGACAATCCATCCAGAAGACATGCATAAATGATCAAGTGTTTGAATCCAAGTCATCCAAAAGAGATGACTGTTACTTCCAGGCCACCTGCTGATATAATTCCCAAGTCACAGATTGATAAAAAAGGGGTTGACTGGCAGAAAGCAGTGAACAGAAAGGAGGAGTGAGAAAACAACATTGCTGATAAATGAGCAGGCTGGCCGGACACAGGTGGAGCAATAATTCAAGACGCACCCAAAGGAACTGCAGGGGGGGGAGGAAATGGCTGTTTTGTTTACTGGGGCATAAGACAAATGACAGCAAGCTCAGTGCATTTGGCAATGGATATCATGTATTGCCAGTACACTAGGAATGAAAGTATTAACCCTTTTGGAATAGCTTTAATACCTCAAGTAAAATAAACCATCGGCAAGGCTGTGAGCAGGAGGAGATTGCCAATGGTTTTTATGTTTTGCCCTTTGATTTAACAGTAAAAGAAAATCATGCCAGGTCATGTCCTTAATTGCCCAGATTTCCTGCCTTCTCTGGCCTGTCTTACAAGGTGGGTGTGTAAGTAAAAAGGTGAGGGAGCCTCTTTATCCCCTGCAAACAGTCAGGCAAGACACCTTAATGAAGCCTGATTCATCACTGCCTTGCACTCTGTGTTGTCACTTACACCCGTGCAAAGGGAGTGCAAAATGCTACTAGCCTCGCATGCCATACCCAGGTATAAATGACTACACAAGGGGCAGGCAACAGTGACTTGGACCCACAGTACACAGGTGTGTGCTGGGAAGTGCAGCCAGGAAATGCACCAGCCTGCACAGCAAATCCACAAAAGGGTAAAGTATGTAGGTTAGGAGGTGTGCCTAGGTCCCCAGCCCAGCTAGCATAGACACTCTCTGCAAGAGTAAAGCATAAGCAAAAAGATGTATGTTGTTCATTCCTGTGTCCCAGGCCTCTTGGAGAAATCTCACCTTCATGAACAGGATTCCTCAAGGAGACAAACAGCTCTGTCCCCCTTTCCTGCCCTGGCCAGGGCAGGAGTTGGCCTTTCGTATTTTTGAACAATAATAGTTTCAAGCAACACAAATCTTCTGTCACTGAAATCTTTTTCAGACTCTTGTGCAGAGTCTTAGAGTTGAAGACAACGTCATCCTTGTCCTTGTTTCTTATGACCTCCTATCTCTCCCCATTTCTTCCCACTGTTCCTTTCATTTTCTTCTCTCACTCTCATATTTGTGCTATTCCTCTGGGCAGAGACCATGTCTATGACATATTTAAGTCTTGTAGAGCAAAGAATTCACTGTCAGTGCTTAACTGACAATAATCACTTTATTCCGATGCTCAGAGATGATTTCTTAAGAACAGATCTGAAGCACATTGGTGAGAAAATTTTGCATTGCTGCTCCCCTTGCACCATTTGTTCTATTGGCAAATCGAGGACTTCAAATTCAGATGCAGTCAGCCTGGTATTTTCATGGATTTATTTGAGAGGTTCCTATAAATATATCTGTGTAGAGGAGGCAGTTTAAAAACATTGGGCCAACTTCTACTCAATTACACCAGTCTACATCTGGAATAATTCCATAGCAGTCAGATGAGTTACTCTGGATTTACACCAGAACATAATTTGGTCCAGTGACTTTATTACATCCAAGTGGGATGTGTTATTTATTATTATTATTATTATTATTATTAATTATTTATTTTATTATATCCCAGTGGACATGGATATGGTATAGTATGTACTATAACCTACTTGAATGTTTAATGTCAATTGTGTAATATTGTCATTCAGCAAGAGTTATTTGAAAAAGTCTATCTATAATTATTTTAAGGTTTGATACTGCTGCCCAATACCATAGTCTCTGAGCACCTCCACATAAATTCTGTAATTGCAGAGAAGTCCCTAGTGGACTTCATGGAGTCTCTGGCATGTCTCCTTTTTCAGGGTCGAAACTGTGCTTCAGGTTGGGTTTAGTTTAGATTTGTTATTGTTGTTTTCAGATTTTGTTAATTTTGTCTTATTTTCTTCAAAAAAGCTGTTATGTGCAGAAATATTTTCAACAGAAATGTTGAAAAAATACTCCACAATGTGCAATAGTTTTGTGATTATTTTTAATTATTGGTAAGAACCAGTTTAGAGCCAAAAGTGAGCTATTCTATCTTCCTTACAAAACTGATATACACAAAACTCTGGTCTGCTGGTAATAATGTATCAACCATTTTGGCAACTTGTTGATAATATTCAAAAAAGTAGGAGTTACGGCAAATGTGCAGATGGGGGAGAGTTAAATGTTATTAAAAGTAGTTTTACTTAAAAATCAGCTATATAACAACTGTTTAGGTAATAAATTATCATGTGGAAAAAGGCCCTGGGGTGATGTGTTGATTAGGCTTATTTGGATACTATCCATGCTGTTAAGATGACTCACAAAGAACAATAACCATTATCCAAAGTCTACTGAAGTCAGTAGAAGGACAGTCATTGACTTCAGTGCACTTTGGATTAGACCTTATACGACCATAGCTTGCACATCTGTCTTATCTGAGCCCCAGTCCTATAAATGCTTCTGCACATACATAACTTTATTCACACAAGTATTTCCACTGACTTCATTGGGATGAGTATAGCTGCACACTTGCATAAATGTTTGCCGGATTGAGACCTATGGTACTCATGAGCAGTGGGAATTCGATATTCATCCTTTGACCAGTGAACATCACAGGGAGGTGAAGATGGCCTTTCCAAGCATTTCTCATATTTTCTTATCTAGTAGGGGAGAGCAGGAGGAGAACACTTGATGCATTTATGAAGGGGATTATCTGATGGAGTTGCCCGCAAAAGTAGAAGACTGGACACGGTGACCCAGGAGGTTCCTTCCATTCCTGTGTCCCTAACAATGTTCCTTGCAGATCTTACAGTCCATATGAGCTGCACCCTGCAATGAAAACCTGTTCAGTGTTGCACATTAATTTCCATGTGGTGGCCCATGAATAGTATAGCTTTCTAACATATCCTCTTGCCAGATCTCTGCAAGAATTATATTTGGTTCCATTTGTGTATATCCTACACTTCAGAAAGGATACTAATAACCTGTGTGGTAAAAACAAAGAGCATCCGTATGCCCTTTAGCTGATTGCCACATGTACCCAAAGAAACACATTTTTTTTTAATCCTCCAATTTCACACCCCAACTTGATCAAAATATATAATATAAATTCCTTCAATGGCAACTATAATCTTCACTCAGTTCCTGTGTTATGACATTTAGTATGACAAATGTGGGATTTAGTTCTGCTTGTTTAAATGAGTAACACCTTCCTTCTGTTCCACTTGCTATGCAAAATACTGGCACTAAAAGAATTTATCACATATATTAATAGTTAATAATGACTGTTATTGTGTTTATTATATTACTTTGTATGTCTACAGCATCTGTCATCACAGGATCTCAAACCACTTTACAATGGCTAATTACAGTTAATTATACCTCAGAAAATCCCTGGGAGGGTGCAAAGTATCATACACCTCTACCTCAATATAATGCTGTCTTCGGGAGCCAAAAAATCTTACCGCATTATAGGTGAAACCGCGTTATATTGAACATGCTTTGATCCACCAGAGTGCGCAGCCCCACTCCCCCGGAGCACTGCTTTACCGCGTTATATCCGAATTCGTGTTATATCGGGTAGTGTTATATCGAGGTAGAGGTATACTCATTTGGCAAACTGAGGCAAGGAGCCTCTAGTTACTGTCACAGGGTCACAAAACAATTTAGTGATAGAGTCCAAGAAAAGAACCTAAGGGCCTTATCTCACAGGCAGAGCCATCCCCTGGGTATGGCGAATTGGGGTGACTGCCCTGTGCTGTGGGGGGTCCTATGCTAATTTTAAGGAGGTGGGCAGGGAGGTGAGGCAGGAGGCGGGCGGGCAAGCGGGGTGAGGAGGTGAACGGGGAGGCAAGCAGCAGGTGGGCGGGGGGGGTGAGGAGGAGCCCCCCTACGAGAACCTCCCCCTTCCCCCAGCACCTCCTGCTCTCTGGCAGGCCCTTCCCTCTCAGCACTTCCCCCTCCCTCTCAGCACCTACCGCGGATCAGATGTTTTGCTGCGTCAGGAGGCGCTGGGGGAGAAGGGAGAGGAGTGAGGGTTGTAGCGTGCTTGGGGGAAGTGGCAGAACTGGGCAGGGAAGAGGCAGGGTGGGAAGGGGTGGGGACGGGGCGGGAATAGGCGGGGCAGGGCTAATCAGAGGTGGGAAGGTGAAGGGCTGGGGTGGGGCCTTGGGGGAAGGGGTGGAGTGGAGGTGGGGCCAGGGCAGGGCCAGGCTGGGGGGAGAGCACCTCAGGCAGATTAGAAACTTGGTGCCTATGTCCCAGGCCCTGTACCCACCTAGGAACGGCCCTGCTCACAGGACCGTGGTCTTGTCGCAAGACAACACTATCTTATTATAGTAGTACACAACATTACACAGTGGTCTGTTATACTACAGGGACTAACTGTCCTTTAAGAAATTAACTAATCTCAGACCATCCCCTCAAACGCTAATCGCACATTACTTGGGTGAAATATCTCACCTTTACCTCTATTGTACTCTGTCCTCTAGGACTTTTTAGCAGCTCTTCTCCACTGCCCTCGCTTTCAGAAGGGCTCCACTGCATAGGCTTCCAGAAGTCTATATGGTTACACAGTCTCAGACATGCACATGGAAGCATGTCTGCTTTGCAAGAACAGGGAAAGCCCTGGCAGCTATTTTCTTGTGATAGTATGGTCCAGCGGTTAGGCTGTTATCTTAGGAGTTGGGAGACCAAGTTCAATTCCCTGTTCTGTCTCAGACTTTCTGTGTAACCTAGGCCAAGTCATAAAATGAGATTAATAATACTTCCCTACTTCCTAGGGGTGTTGTGAGGGTTAAATACAGATGTTATAGTAATGGAACCATATAATTATCTAAGATAAGTAAGTAGTGGAGAGACATTAATGCTGGAGTCTCAACTTGGGCAGTACTTTAGGATTGGTAGTGCTTGCTCCAAATAATAATAGGTGGGGGGGAAAAGGGAGGGCAATGGTGGTGATGTGTATATGGGAGTGAGAATCTTGAAGCAGAACCTACGCTTACGTAACTGGGCAATTTGCCATAGAGAGACTCATGCACCTGGGGAGGAGGAAACAATTGAACAATTTTAAACTTTTAAAAGTTGTTTTATAATTAACTTTTTTTTAAATGTGATGCTTAGATGTTTACAAGGCAGTGCAGTGATGTGGAGGGCTTTGTTGTCAGTGTGCATGTATTTGTTGGGAGATATACTCATGGATTCAGCTGCGTCTCTTAACCCAACATTCAACCAAGCCATTTTCTCCACCAGAATATCTTCTTAATTGCTTGCTTTCCAGAGGCTGCCAAGAATTCCTTATTTGCTTTTTAAAATCTTAAATGGAAATTGAAAAGTCTCCAATATCGTCACTGAAATGTGCAATGGGGACAAGGGAAAAACTAAATTTATTACTGGAAAAACAAGGCTGATATTTTTGTGGGTTGCTGGAAATCGTTTTGGCATTCAGATTATGGCATATACATTTCTTTCGTTATTAAAAAAATATTTTTCTGAATTTTCTTTAAAAATGACCAGTGGTGATTGTTTTTATCTGTGGTTTTTGGATTTTGATTTTGTGTGATTTCAGTGCATGGTAAAAGCACAGCTGATAAAACTCAGTGTCATTTAAACCAAATATGCCATCTGTGCTACAAAAACTCTTCATAATTAAGGAAAAATCCACACATTCAATCTCCTTTCACTGGCAGTGAAATCAGGAGTATAAAGTATGCCTCAATACCATTGTTCATTGTTACAATACTTCTGTTTCTGGAGTGTCATGCCAAATTCATTTTTTCCCAAACTTGTATTAACTGAGCCTATAAATCTTCTCTTTAATAAAGGAATCTGAGATGATGATTGCAACTTCCAGGTATCCTCTATGAAATATTTTGGCCTTCCTTACAGTATTCATATTACACTACACCCAGTTATGATGATAATGGCAGGAGAAGTATGTAAGCCCATGAACACAACACTCATGTAAATTGCTGTTTGGAAACTTTCCATGTCATTGGTTAACTGCAAAGGATCCTTTGCCTTTTCATTTTTTCCCCAAGAATGTGAAGGGAAGTTCTGGTTTGTTATCTGACTGTACCAAGAGGGACTCAATAATCAGACCCCAAGTTTCAACTGCAAATTCATACATCCTAATCCTAAGAACATTCAACTCTCCTCAAAATCAAAGGGAGTTGTGTGAGTGCTCCACACCTCTCTGGATCAGGCTCATAATTTCAAACAAGATATGGGAGTGTATGAACCAAAACCTCAGGTGTGAACAGCCAAAACTTTGGGGAAGTTTGACTCCAGATGTGAGTTTGTCACCTCAAACCAATCTCTGCTTCCTATAGCCAGGATGTACCTTTAATACCAGTGCTACAATAATGTGATTGTTTTGTGTGGGGAAGAGTTTGGAGAGTACTGGATAAATATAGTTTTTGAAAAGTGAAGCTAAGATAAAATCTAACGTTAGTGGCGCCATCTGAGACCGAAGTTATTCCATTTTCCCCCTCACCCTCCGAGCAACGTGAATTTCAGTTGTCCCTCCGAAATGCCTTAAGACCATCAGGCCTTTTCATTCATCTTCACTCTAAAAAGAACCTCACAATTTCAAATTTTATCCACGTGGATCCACCGTACATGCAAAATCAAAGTGTAATCCAGAACTATATTTTATTTAAAATGTCACCCAACAAGTTTTAACTGTAGCGATAATCTGCAATCTTAGTACAAATAAAACATCGTCATAGCAATAATTATCTGTATTGTGGTAGTATCTGGGGCCCTAGGCATGGATTATGGCCCCCATGTGCTAACTGCTGAACACAGAACAAAGAGACAGTCCTAGCCTGAAGAGCTTACAGCCTGTGTCTGTTAGTATTGTCTAGTATTTTTATTGTGTTTTTCCATCTCTGCAGGGTGCTTTACAACTATTAACTCTTCTAGCACTTCTGTGAAGGAGTGAAGTTATTACCTCAAATATACAGTTGAAGAAGCTGAGGCCAACTAAATGATTTGCTCAAAACCACAGAGTGAATCATTGTCAAAGTCAGGATTTGAACTCATGATTTCTTAGCTCCTAATCCTGTAGTCTGACTAATAGAGCCCGTCTCTCTGTCGCCTCAGTAGTGAAAATTGAAAGCAGGATCAGAATGCCATCAGTCTTTGGGAACATTTGATTCTGAATCCCAACTTGGCATTTCAGGCTCATCTCTGACTGGTAGGAATGCATACTATTGATGCATTTTGGCAGTAAAGAGAACCTCTCAAATGTTTTGAGAAATGCCTATTCTCCTCATGCATCTGAACAAAAGCAATATTAGAAGTACACTTTAAACTATATAACCCCAATAGTACATACATTTTCAGGAGCAAAGTGATGCACACAGCGGCATATGTGCTGCCATCTAGTGGTCGAAAGAGAGTATAACTAGCAAATGTTTATAAAGCTCAAAAGTTAGTGCCTAGGACATTGTGGGTGCTATCAAAAACTACTACTAAATAATAATTAATACTTTACACATCTATAATGATTCCTATTATGGTTTATTTGTTGAGTGCCAGCTACGTGCTTGACACAGTACAAAACACAAAATGAAGACCATCTCTGCCCTGACGAGTTTACCATCTAGGAGACAGGCACAGCGAAGCCAGGACCCAGGAATAGTTTGGGGTTTGGGGATTATTTTTAATAACTGTTGGCTCCCTTCTTGCACATCCAGAAAGAGTGAGATTTTTGGAAGGACTGGAACAGGGTGAGTGGGAAGGTTTGATGGATAGTGAAGGGGAGGGGATTCCGTGTGTAGGAGGCAGTGTGGTAACAGGTGAGGAGACAGGAGTGAAAAAAGGAGACTAAAGGGGCATCATTGGCAAAGGGAAAGAAACAGGGAAATGCAGCTTGATCCATAATTGGAGATACAGGCTGGAGCACAAAGGTGCAGGACACTTTAAGAGCACTTTACAAATGTAATATTGAATTAAGGCTCATAGTATTCCTCAGTCTCCATTTTATAGGTGAGGAAACTGAGGCATGAAGCAATTGCAAGGTTAAGCAAGGTCATAAAGAAAGTTAGTTTTGGAGTCAGAAATAGAACTTGGATCTCCTGATTCTCTCATCTTTTGAGAGAGTATTTAGGTGGCCAGTAGTCAACACTTTCTCTCATATGTGGAAATACTTGTTAAAGCAGAAAAAAATGTTTACTTTCATATGCCTCAATCATAGACTATGAATAAGCTATCTCTTTCATTTCTTAGGACTTGCCTACACATAAAAGTTGTATTGCTTTAACTATACTGGTACAGTTAAAGTGATACAAACTCTCCAGTATGGATGTAGTTATACCAGTATAAAGGTGCTTGTATTGGTATAGCTTAGACTATGTCTACACTTGAAATGCTACAGTGGCACAGTTATAACACTTCAGTGTAGACACTTACTGCAGCAATGGGAGGGGTACTGTTGCTGTAGATACTCTCTCTCCCTTAGAGGTGGTAGCTAGGACAGACTTTTGTCAACCTAGTGCTGTCTACACCAGGGGTTAGGTTGGCTTAACTATGTTTCTTGGGGAGGTGGGGGTGGATTTTTCACACCCTGGAGAGCCTGGAAGGTGGGTAACATCCCCCTTCAGGTAGGCTAGCCCACCGGCCCTGCCTCTTCTGCCCAAGGCCCTGCCTCCCTCCTCCCCCCCCCCGCATGCCAAAGGCCAAGCTCTCTTCCTCCCCACCCCCCCATGACCAGAAGAGCCCTGAGGCACACCCACTCCCCATGGCCAGAGGAGCCTCGGCCTGCCCGCTCCAGCCACGCCGGCTGGCCTCCCCAGCACTGGGCTGGCCCCAGCGCCAGGCCGAGCCGCTGGCCCAATCCTCCCTGGGCCAGACTGAGTACTGCCCCTGGCCACTGGCACGTCTGAGCTCCAAGCCGCTGGGTGGAGCTGAGCCCCCCACCAGCTTCAGAGTAGAGGGGGAGGGAGGGCAGGACCTCCCGGCAGAACATGTGTGGGGCCACGGCCTGGGTCAGGTGAGGCTTAGCCTTCTCTGGTCTTTGATACTTACTGCCCAGGCCTGAGAGACGTAGCAATGCAAATTTAACTTTTCTGTGTAGACTAGCCCTTATTCTTGTCCATTAAGGGGACTAAGCCATTGTGGAATAAGGGACCTTTATAATGAGATATCTGTGTCTACACTAGAAGTTGTACCAATATAACTCTCTCAGTTAAAAAAAAAAATCACATCTCTACCCAATATAATTATACCAGTACAAAAACTGTGTGTAGACCAGTCCTTACTTATGTTTTGTCTAAAGACCAATGACTCTCTACAACATTAACAGCTTCTTATGTTTACTATACAGCTCCTGACACTGGCCCATTTAGGCCTTTTTCAGACTGGGGGAAAACAATGGTTTTTCATACCACGTTAGTTATTGTGTTTTAATTAAGGGCTGTCTAATATGATAGCTCCTAGTGTAGAGAGTTTAAAAATGTGTTAGCTGGTCACAGTCAACCCTGGTGCTGTTTAAAACATGTTAGCATTTAATGTTGACAGAGCGGAACAATCTCTTGCTGTTTTGTGTGGGGAAGGGTTTGAGTAGCCTTTTGTTGACCAGAACTAGCTTGAGTGATTTTAAAGGTGTTAAACTCTTTCTAGGTGGCTGAGCAACAAAATGGCAGATGAAATTCAATGGGGATAAATGCAAAGTAATGCACTTGGAAAACATAATCCCAGCTATACATATAAAATGATGGGGTCTAAATTAGCTGTTACTACTCAATAAAGAGATCTTGGAGTCATTGTGGATAGTTCTCTGAAAACATCCACTCAATGTGCAGCGGCAGTCAAAAAAGCTAACAGAACGTTGGGAATCTTTAGGAAAGGAATCAATAATAAGACAGAAAATATCATATTGCCTCTATATAAATCCATGGTATGCCCACATCTTGAATACTGCCTGCAGATCTGGTCGCCATATCTCAAAAAAGATATACAAGCAAGTCGCATCTTAGGCACATTTAACATGCGCGAATTCAGCTTTGCGCGGTCGGCAAAAACGGGGGGGAAAAAGAAAAACAATATAAAAATTGCATCTGTAGTGCGGGCGATTCTGCCTGCCATTGAACTCAATGAGTGTTTCACTATACGCAGTTTTCGCTTTACGCACTAACCACGGAACGGAACCCCCACGTAAGATGAGACTTGCCTGTATTGGAATTGGAAAAGGTACAGAAAAGGGCAACAAAAATGATTAAGGGTATGGAACAGCTTCCATATGGGGATTGATTAATAAGACTGGGACTTTTCAGCTTGGAAAAGAGACGACTAAGGGGGGTTATAATAGAGGTCTATAAACTCATAACTGGTGTGGAGAAAGTAAATAAGGAAGTGTTATGTACTCCTCATAACACAAGAACTAGGGGTCACCCAAAGAAAGTAATAGGCATCAGGTTTAAAACAAACAAAAGGGAGTATTTCTTCACACAGTGCACAGTTAACCTGTGGCACTCTTTGCCAGAGGATGTTGTGATGGCCAAGACTGTAACAGGTTCAAAAAGAACTAGATGAGTTCATGAAGGATAGCCCCATCAGTCGCTATTAGCCAGGATGGGCAGGGATGCAAAAACATGCTCTGAAGTATCCCTTGCCTCTGTTTGTCAGAAACTGGGAACGGGCGATAGGGGATGGATCACTTGTTGATTACATGTTCTGTTCATTCCCTCTGAAGCATCTGGTATTGGCCACTGTCGGAAGACAGGATACTGGGCTAGATGGACCATTGGTCTGATCATTCTTATGTTCTACACAAGGCACTTTGGAACAATCTTTAGTTAAAATGTGCTCACTAACACATTGGTAAAAATCATCTTTCCTGCAATCAGTGTCACATTGGTTGAATGTGCTTCAATAGCTGATTGATTACTATGTAACCCAAACCAGTCCAGTATGCTCCATCTTGTCTACACACAGTCTAGTACAAGGTGTGTTTTTTAAACTTATTCAGTTAAACCAGTACATACCTCTGTGTGGACCCTCTTAAATCAGTTTGGAAATAGCTCTCACTGATTTAGCTTATATCAATCCCTTACTGAATTCAACTAAATCAAAATAAGCCATTTCTAAAAAAAAGTTTTGAGTATCCACACAGGAATTTGTCCTGATTTAAGTAATTTAGGGTATGTCTACACTGCAATTGGAAGGTTATTGCAGCTTGGTTAGGAATACCCGTGCTAGCTTTGATCTAGTTAGCACAGCTAAAAATAGCTCTGAAGACATGGCAGCACAAACCCAGGTATGGACTAGTAATGTGAGATACTCCGTTTCCATGAGAGGCAGTAGCGAGTTCGATGAGAGAATTCTCCTGTCAGTCTAGCACTATCTACACCGGGAGTTAGGTCGGTTTAACTGCGTCGCTCAGAGGTATGGATTTTCTTCTTACCCCTGAGGGTCATAGTTATATCACTTGAATTTCCTAGTGTAGGCTAGGCCTAAATCTCACAGGTTTATAAGCTTCTCCAGGGGTGAAAATAAATCAAGGCAGCGGGGGAGCACACCATTTAGAGATGTGATGTTGCACCATTCTGTACTGATAGGTCACAGAAAAGAGAATGGGGAAGAATGGAATAAGTTTGTGTCTTCAAGCAACCAAAAGTGGGTTCATGTCAGAAGTGATGAGGAGCTGTGGAAGGTCCTCAGACAGGCGCCAGCACATTGTGGTACTCCCAGTTTAGATTGATTCCCCGACCTGGTAAATCCTCACCTAATCAGCCAAGAGAGAGGGGAAGCAGACCTCCCCCAAGCCAGAGGGATGAGGGGGAGCTCTCTCTCTTTTCAGAGAAACCAAAGTGGCCTTCCCTCCTGAATACACATACACAAGTGCTGACTTATTTCTGAAACAGACTCTTTGAGGCTTTTAGACATATCTGGCAGCTGCATTCCTTATGTGTGCTCTCCATAGGCTCTGGCTCTTCACCAGCTTAGCAGCCTCTGACCATTTGTGGTGGTCATCGAAGAAGAAAAGCTTTACGATATTAGCCCTGCTGTCCCCTGATTTGAGGATGGGGCACAGAGCCAGGGTGGAGAGAGAGAAAAATTAAAAATCCTGCAGCTTACAGAGGAAAATATGTGATATAACAATCTCTTTGCATAATGGGCTTCATGTTTTTGCCAAAACCACTACACTTGCTTTTATGCTATGAGTCATTATTGGCTACTCTACCCTTTCTCCGCTGTTGGGGGCTCCGAAAAGGAGATTGTTTTGGCTGCAATTAGAACTGTACAAGTGCAAAATCTTTACTTCATGTTTGGTCTACAGCAGAGGGTTAGTCTCTTACAGGTTAGTTGTCAGAGAGGACAGGACAGAGTATGTGAGTGGTGGTTTTGTTCCATACTATATTAGCTGCTTTTTTTTTTTTTTTTTTTGGCAACTACTGGCATATTGCATGCCTACTGTGGAGTCTGGATAGACCCCAAATGGAGAGGATCCACTATGAGATCCGGGCTTGTCATAGCTTGATTGTTTACTGTAAATAAACCACATTCTAACATATTTCCTGTAGAAATAGTTCCATGGCCCGGGTGGCCTACCCATAAGGTTGGCCCTGCTTCCACATATGAGACTTTTCCATTTAGGGGCTTTTGTAAGTGGTCCTTCAACTCAACCAGCCATCCCAGAACTTTTCCCAGAACTGCCTCTGCACAGTCAGTGCCTGTGATGTATAATCATACAATCATAGACGATTAGGGATGGAAGAGACCTCAGGAGGTCATCTAGACCAACCCCCTGCTCAAAGCAGGACCAACCCCAACTAAATCATCCCAGCCAGGGCCTTAAAAACCTCGAAGGATGGAGATTCCACCACCTCCCTAGATAACTCATTTCAGTGCTTCACCACCCTCCTAGTGAAATGTTTTTTCCTAATATCCAACTTAGACCTCCCCCACTGCAACTTGAGATCACTGCTCCTTGTTCTGTCATCTGCCACCACTGAGAACAGCCTAGCTCCATCCTCTTTGGAACCCCCCTTCAGGTAGTTGAAGGCTGCTATCAAATCCCCCCCCTTTTCTTCTGCAGACTAAATAAGCCCAGTTCCCTCAGCCTCTCCTCATAAGTCATGTGCCCCAGCCCCCTAATCATTTCCGTTGCCCTCCGCTGGACTCTCTCCAATTTGTCCACATCCTTTCTGCAGTGGGGGGCCCAAAACTAGACACAGTAGTCCAGATGTGGCCTCACCAATGCTGAATACAGGGGAATAATCACTTCCCTTGATCTGCCGGCAATGCTCTTACTAATGCAGCCCAATATGCCATTAGCCTTCTTGGCAACAGGGGCACACTGTTGACTCATATCCAGCTTCTCATCCACTGTAATCTCCAGATCCTTTTCTGCAGAACAACTGCTTAGCCTGTCGGTCCCCAGCCTGTAGCAGTGCATGGGATTCTTCCGTCCTAAGTGCAGGACTGCACTTGTCCTTGTTGAACCTCATCAGATTTCTTTTGGCCCAATCTTCCAATTTGTCTAGGTCACTCTGGACCCTATCCCTACCCTCCAGCATATCTACCTCTCCCCCCAGCTTAGTGTCATCCGCGAACTTACTGAGGGTGCAATCCATCCCATCATCCAGATCATTAATGAAGCTGTTGAACAAAACTGGCCCCAGGACGGACCCCTGGGGCACTCCGCTTGATACTGGCTACCAACTAGACATTGAGCTGTTGATCACTACACATTGAGTCCGACGATCTAGCAAGCTTTCTATCTACCTTGTAGTCCATTCATCTAACCCATACTTTTTTAATGATCTGACAGAAAGACATCTGCTCCTGTTGCTCATAGGGCTAGTTTGTGCCTAGACCTACACATGTGCACATAGATCAGGAGAGAGTGGGTGGTAGGATCCTTCCCAAACTTTTGCGCTATGCATGGTAAGGGCAAGACTTGGTCATTGCGCTCCTGGCACTCAAAGACCTGGGAAGAGGCTCTTGAAGGACAACAGTGCTGAAAGGATAGAGAGTAGGAGGGCTGTGTATCAGGAGGCAGAACTGGACAGATACCAGAGAATGAGGGAAGTGCATACTGCACCCTATAAAAGGGTGTAGCAGATGCCACCGCTGTCCAGTATGGTCTCAGCCTCAATGCTCCCAGAGGTTCTTTACAGTACTGTACTGTACAGTAACTTAGCTGGTGGAGCAGAATTGGGAGAACAGGTAAGGACTGGTAAGGCACTGATATTCAGTAACACACCTGGGTTCGGTTGGCTACTTATCCTGACTGAAAGATGAACTTAGACCATTTGGCCTTTAGTTGTGAAAAATGTGAAATTAGTTTTTAAGGGATTAACCACTGAAGGTTAATCTGAAGGTGAAAGGGTCTTTGTTCCAATTTTCCCCTTAGCCATTTAGTCCTGTATCTGTATCTCCTAACTTAAAGTACAGTTTTACTCTAGAAAGTAACTATATAAATGGTAGCTTTTTGCCCAACAGATCTGTTTTTTTTTTCTTATTCGGAATAATAGCCACTTATTTTAGTGATAAAAATATGTTTCCCTGCATATCACTCATGCTAACATTGCAGAATAAACACAAGGACTGAGGCAACTGGATTCTATTCCATCTTGCACATCATCAACAGAATCCTAATCAGCTATACTTGTGCATTCTCATTGAAGCCAATGGGTTTGCAGAGATGTAACTGGGGACATAATCTGAAGACAATGGGGTTACAGAGATCTGCAGAACCTTAATTATTGATGATGATGCTCATGGTGGAAAGAGCACAGTTGACACTCAGAATTAGGGTTGACCTTGCAGTATTTAGGAAAAAAAATCTTTTTATTAGTATATTGAGTGTGTCTGATATGGAAATATTTGTGCCAACAGCATGGAACCCTTCAATGCCAGTTTTCAGAAGATAAACACATTTTCAAACATGAACGATTAATATAAAAATGAGGCAAAGTGGAATTATTATTTTATTTGATGGCATTATTTTGTTTGTGGCATCATAACCATCCCAATTATGATGTCACAGGAATTGATGGGTTTAGGTGAGGAATAGGCAGCAGGAATGGATGAACTTCTGCCTAGACTTATTTTCATGAAAATATTCCAGTAAAAAGACAAACAGAGAATAAGGAAAATACATGGGAGATATTCTGTATAAATAGAATTGTCTCCTAATAGAATGTTGTTTTACGTTTTCCCCCCGCCCCCCATGAGGTATCAGTGGGTCTATAAAAACTTTAGTTTACTTTTTTAACTTTTTAGTTTATATATATTTAAATTTTCTCAAAGGAAAGAAGAGAAAATAGAACTCACAATAAAACACAGTATCTTATAGAAAGAAAATGAGACTTCTAAGCAAAACAGATATGTAGGATAATAGTAAGTCCTCTATTAGGTTTGAGTAGGGGAGAGTTCTCCATCAATAAATGTAATTATGCCATTCAATACATAATCTGTATTTAAAGCAATAAATAAAATCACAAAAGATACCATATTCTGCAATTTGGAATGCAAATATCTGTGACAAAGATAAAACAAAGAAAAAAAAGCTAATCAGCTAGAGAACAAATCTAAGTTGATAGTTTATTTAGGCTATCAGAGAATATATTTATATTGGAGCAAATTAACTCCATTATTCATAGTCAGATCTTTAGAATCTTTAATAATATCTTTGATGGAAAACACATCCAAATGAGCTTCAGGGTTTTAAAGAGGCACTAAATGAGAATCAGGAAATCTTTGACTTGGTGAAAATTTAAATATATATAACAAATATTTCCAGACAAAATTATGCACTTGGGGTGGGGAGAATAGCTGCTTGGGCAGGTGTGAAAGAATTCAAATATAAAGAAATTCACTTTTTGTCAGGTTTATATTTTTGATTCATCTTCTTATAGCTTCAGGTTTATGACTGGAAAGGACATTTTTAACAAAGGCAATAGAAAGTTACTTAGTGCTTTTAGTATTTTCTGCCTGATTTGCAAGTCCATGCATTTTCCACTCGCTGTAGATTTTCCTCAAACTGGAAATGGCAAAAATCATTTCTCAGCTTGGAATCTTGAGGTGTATGTACCTTGAACCTGCATGATTCCTCTCTTTTTATGCTTTCACTGTGTGTTTAACTGTGCAAAGAAACTTCTAAGGGCTAAACTCTCTTTTCATGGTTTAACTGAAATACCTAAAAAGACCATGGTTGTATGCAATGTTGTTGTAGCTGTGTTGGTCCCAGGATATTAGAAAGACAAGATAGGTAAGGTAATATCTTTTATTGGACCAACTTCTGTTGGTGAGAAAGACAAGCTTTCGAGCTTATTCAGGTTTCAGAGTAACAGCCGTGTTAGTCTGTATCCGCAAAAAGAAGAACAGGAGTACTTGTGGCACCTTAGAGACTAACAAATTTATTAGAGCATAAGCTTTCGTGGACTACAGCCCACTTCTTCGGATGCATATAGAATGGAACATATATTGAGGAGATATATATACACACATACAGAGAGCATAAACAGGTGGGAGTTGTCTTACCAACTCTGAGAGGCCAATTAATTAAGAGAAAAAAAACTTTTGAAGTGATAATCAAGCTAGCCCAGTACAGACAGTTTGATAATAAGTGTGAGAGTACTTACAAGGGGAGATAGAGTCAATGTTTGTAATGGCTCAGCCATTCCCAGTCCTTATTCAAACCGGAGTTGATTGTGTCTAGTTTGCATATCAATTCTAGCTCAGCAGTCTCTCTTTGGAGTCTGTTTTTGAAGTTTTTCTGTTGTAATATAGCCACCCGCAGGTCTGTCACTGAATGACCAGACAGGTCAAGAGCTTATTCAGAGCTCTTCATCGAGTCTGAGAAACTAGTTTTCTAGAGTTGAAGAAGAGATCTGTGTAAGCTTGAAAAGTTGTCTCTCTCATCAACAGAAGTTGGTCCAATAAAAGATATTACCTCACCTACCTTGTCTTTCTAAAAAATAAACATGGCAGTCAGCTGGCACTGATTTGCTTTTTTAAACACAGACTTTATCACTGCTGTGGATTACTGCAGTAGATACCCAAGATGATGTGCTGTAGCCCACGAAAGCTTATGCTCAAATAAATTTGTTAGTCGCTAAGGTGCCACAAGTACTCCTGTTCTTTTTCCAAGATACTACAATAATCCACCATCTGACAGTCATATTGAGCACTGGTGGAATCTCTGGGAGTTTTACCTATGAATCCCTGTTTTCCTTGAAGGAATTTGTAGACTTCGACACTGCTAAACTTCCAGACACTACACAGTCATTACAACATGATGGCCTTACTGGGAATCAATCCAAACCATCAAATGCATGCCAGCAAAGACCCCTTCCTAAGTGTGCTTGAGCACCAGAACACTACTATTGAAAACTGTTAAGTCAACTGGGCCAAGTGTTGATGCCCTGTACAAAGAAACATTGGGAACCTGACACAACAAATCCTAGCCAGATATTGATACAAGTTAGACTACATGACAGCCATAGTATTACTACAGCAAGTCAGCTAAACCTTTTTCAAGGTGAAATTCAGCTGAGGTGTAAGGAGTTGCACGTCACTTAATTGTAGTGACGCTGTGCCCACTTGCATTAGGACTGCATTTGGCCTTCAGCAACGTACCTGGCACAAGTGATGCCATTAGAAAGTCAAAATCTGTCACCTGTTACCACATGACCTCTCATGCTTTACATACTGGTAAGGCTACGATTTAGTCATGGGTATTTTTAGTAAAAGTCATGGACAGGGCAAGAAACAAAACAAAAAATCACAGCCTGTGACCTGTCCATGACTTGTACCATAAATACCCCTGATTGAATCTTAGGGGAGGGTACTGCCGGGGGGAGCTCGTGGCACCAGCTGTGGGGGAGGGAGCCCCGGGGGACCAGCAGCTACTCCAGCTGCTGCCTGGGGTGGAGCCCCAGAGCCAGTTGCTGCTTCAGCCGCTCCAGGACTGTGGCTCAGGCAGTCCCTGGGACCAGCCACCTCTGCCGCTGCTTGGGCTGTCCCCAGGACCAGCTGCCTGGGGCCACCAGAGCAGTGGCTGGTGCAGCTAACCCTGGGGATGAGTTAGCTGCACCTGGGGATGGGTTAGCTGGCCCCGCTGCTCGGGCGGCCCTGGGGTCAGCCACACTGGCTGCTGCAGAAGTCACAGAGGTCGCAGGAAGTCCCGGAATCTGTGACCTCCGTAACAAACACAGAGCCCTGTGTATAGGGAATAACTGTGCAGTAACTGTTGCTGAATGCGGCTTTCAATGAGTGCAAACAACATCTGAACTCTGCTTGGGAAATAAGACACCTTTTCTCCATTAGCAGAGTAATATTGGCACTAATTATTCATTATTATTATTATCATCCTCTTCCAGATGGGGAAGCTGAGGCACGGCTAGGTTAAATGATGGTCACAAAAAAAATAGTATGTGACAGAGCTGGGAATAGAACTCAAAGCCCCTAACACCAACTCTTGTGCTTTAACTACAGGACTATCTTTTTTTCCTCTGGATAGGCCTTGTCCTGCAACACTGAAATTAATGGGAGCTTTGCATAGCAGGATCAGGCCTACTATGCAATAATAAGTTTGAGTTATGATATAGCAGTGCTATATGTGAAAGAGCTTTTAGGATATATTGCAACTATGGTAAATGGCCAAATAGATTTACAGACTCGGAGGAGCTGTATGTAGCAATGTGGTTTTAAAACAGCTTGGCCAAACCAGGCCAGCAACAGACTAGGAGACTCTGGCCTGCCCCTACCCTTGCTCTCACTTCCTCCCAGCCTTAAGGCTCCTGCTAACAAGGCTGGAAGGTGTGGTCAGTTACCAGGAAAGCATCAGGCTATCTACCCAGCCCCAACACAAACCCCTATGATGGGTTGGATCACAGAAACCCACTTGGGGCTGCCAACTGATGTGCCAAGACTACTTCTGCCCCTGCTTTCCCTGCCCTCCCAGCTTGGGACTTCAGTGCCCTGCCTGGTATAAGCCAGACCCACTAGCCTGCTGCAAACCCAGACCCAGGTCTGAACCATGTCACCTAACAGCTGTAGGCTTAAACTGAAAGCAGCTTAAGAAATGTTCCTGTCTTTAACACTCAGATGCCCAACTCCCAATGGGGTCCAAACCCCAAATAAATCCATTTTACTCATAAATCCATTTAACTCATAAATTGTTCGCCCTCTATAACTGATAGAGAGCTATTCACAGCTGTTTGCACCTCCCCCCCCCCCAGGTATTAATACATACTCTGGGTTAATTAATAAGTAAAAAGTGATTGTATTAAATACAGAAAGTAGGATTTAAGTGGTTCCAAGTAATAGCAGACAGAACAAAGTGAATTACCAAACAAAATAAAATAGAACACGCAAGTCTATGTCTAATACAGTAAGAAAACTGTATACAGATAAAACCTCACCCTCAGAGGCGTTCCAGTAAGCTTCCTTTTATAGACTAGTCTCCTTCTAGTCTGAGTCCAGCAATCACTCACCCCCCCTGTAGTTACTGTCTTTTGTTCCAGTTTCTTTCAGGTATCCTTGAGGGTGGAGAGGCTATCTCTTGAGCCAGCTAAAGACAAAATGGAGGGGTCTCCCAGGGGTTTAAATAGAATTTCTCTTGTAGGTGGAGACTCCCTCCTCTCTCCTATGCAAAGTCCAGCTCCAAGATGGAGTTTTGGAGTCACATGGGCAAGTCCCATGTCCATGCATGACTCAGTTTTTACAGGCAGCAGCCATTGTTTACATGCTACCCTGAACTTCCTCCGGGAAACTTTTTATGGGGATTGGTGCCTTCCAAGATTCATTGTCCTTTAAGTATTTCTTGATTGGGCACTTAATTTGCACATTCCTTTCTCAAGAAGCTGACCGAATGCTTTACCAAGGCTACTTAGAAATCAAGCAAGTACACAGCCAATATTCATAACTTCAAATAGAACAATGACACATGCATACAAATAGGATGAAAATATTCAGTAGATCATAACCTTTACATAGATATGTTACCTGGCACATGTAGCATAAAACATATTCCAGTTATGTCATATATACATTCATAAGAATATTCCCATGAAGCCTTATAGGGTGCAACGTCACACACAACGTCACACCCCCTGATTGGGGCTGGAGTGGCAGGAGCTAATTAAGGCCTCTAACAGCATCCCGCCACACTGTCTATTTGAAATGCTATCTTCTGTCCAAGTCTGTACATTATAAACACACACAGAAAAGATGAACTACAGATTTAGCGCTTGAATAAATGAGGAGCTTTTTTAAACTGGCTTTTAAGTTTTAAAATGTCTACTTATAGTGAGGTAGTGTGACCTCCCTCTGAGCCCGACAGGAAGGACCCACTGTGCATCCCCTGGTGGGTGGAGCCACGCAAGCCACGCCCCCATGCCAGAATCAGAGGGGTAGGACAGAAAGTTTAAAAGGCTGGCCCTACAATTCAGTTGTGTGAGAGCCTGGGAAGGGAAAAGATGTCCCTTTCCAAGCTCTGTGCTAGAGACTGAGCTTTACAGTGTCAAGGACCCAGAGTAGGTGCTGGGACTGCCAATTGACCAGTACCCAGAGGAGCTACTGGGACTGCCACTGGCTGTGTACCCTGGGGAGATGGAGGAACTCCAGGAGACAGAGGTACACTCAAAAGGGGTAATAGGAAGTAGCCGTAGGACACCAGACATTAGTCTGGTTATATTGTGAAACTCTAGGTCTGGGCTGGGACCCTGTGGAGTAGGGTAGGCCTAGGTCCCTCTACCCTCTGCTGCCAGCCCCACCCCTGTGATGATAACCTACCTAACTTAGGCCGGATGGCCTGCATTTGTCTGCTGTCTCCCCCAGCCAGAGAGCTGGGCCTTAGACAGCTTACTCGTAAAATCATAGAATATCATGGTTGGAAGGGACCTCAGGAGGTCATCTAGTCCAACCCCCTGGTCAAAGCAGGACCAATTCCCAACTAAATCATCCCAGCCAGGCCTTTGTCAAGTCTGATCTTAAAAACCTCTAAAGAAGGAGATTCCACCACCTCCCTAGGTAACGCATTCCAGTGCTTCACCACCCTCCTAGTGAAAAAGTTTTTCCTAATATCCAACCTAGACCTCCCCCACTGCAACTTGAGACCATTACTCCTCGTTCTGTCATCTGCCACCACTGAGAACAGCCTAGCTCCATCCTCTTTGGAACCCCCTTTCAGGTTGTTGAAAGCAGCTATCAAATCCCCCCACATCCTTCTCTTCTGAAGACTAAACAATCCCAGTTCCTTCAACCTCTCCTCATAAGTCATGTGCTCCAGGCCCCTAATCATTGTTGTTACCCTCCGCAGGACTCTTTCCAATTTTTCCACATCCTTCTTATAGTGTGGGGCCCAAAACTGGACACAGTACTCTAGATGAGGCCTCACCAATGTCGAACAGAGGGGAATGATCACATCCCTCGATCTGCTGGCAATGCCCCTACTTATACAGCCCAAAATGCCATTAGCCTTCTTGGCAACAAGGGCACACTGTTGACCCATATCCAGCTTCTTGTCCACTGTAACCCCTAGGTCCTTTTCTGCAGAACTGTTGCCTAGCCATTCGGTCCCTAGTCTGTAGCAATGCATGGGATTCTTCCGTCCTAAGTGCAGGACTCTGCACTTGTCCTTGTTGAACCTCATCAGATTTCTTTTGGCCCAATCCTCTAATTTATCTAGGTCCCTCTGTATCCTATCCCGACCCTCCAGCATATCTACCACTCCTCCCAGTTTAGTGTCATCTGCAAACTTGCTGAGGGTGCAGTCCACGCCATCCTCCAGATCATTAATTAAGTTATTGAATAAAACTGGCCCCAGGACCGACCTTTGGGGCACTCTGCTTGATACTGGCTGCGAACTAGACATGGAGCCATTGATCACTACCTGTTGAGCCTGATGATCTAGCCAGCTTTCTATCCATTCATCCAGCCCATACTTCTTTAATGTGCCAGCAAGAATACTGTGGGAGACCGTATCAAAAGCTTCCTAAAGTCAAGGAATAACACGTCCACTGCTTTTCCCTCATCCACAGAGCCAGTTATCTTGTCATAGAAGGCAGTTAGGTTAGTCAGGCATGACTTGCCCTTTGTGAATCCATGCTGACTGTTCCTGATCACTATCCCCTCCTCTAAGTGCTTCAGAATTGATTCCTTGAGGACCTGCTCCATGATTTTTCCAGGGACTGAGGTGAGGCTGACTGGTCTGTAGTTCCCCGGATCCTCCTTTTTCCCTTTTTTAAAGATGGACACTACATTAGCCTTTTTCCAGTCATCTGGGACCTCCCCCGATCGCCATGAGTTTTCAAAGATAATGGCCAATGGCTCTGCAATCACATCCACCAACTCCTTTAGCACACTCGGATGCAGCGCATCCGGCCCCAGGGACTTGTGCTCGTCCAGCTTTTCTAAATAGTCCTGAACCACTTCTTTTTCCACAGGACTAAGAAGGCCAGAGCCCTTAGATGGTTTATTGATCTGCTATGCCCAGAGGACCAGAGCCCTTAGATTGCTAATTCGTCTGCTGAGTATTGCAAAATGTAGTGAGGTGGGGTGGCCTCCTTCTGAGACTGATGGGGAGGGACAGCTACAGAATCACTACAGTATTCAAGAACACTTCTTATGCTTCGTCAAAGAAGCAAGTTAGCTATTTAGGGTTTTATTATGCATAGACATATGACAAATGTCAATCATGTCACTTAATATACTACTGGAAGGTGTGCTAATACTATAATGTTGAGTGCAGAATAAGAATCTAACTAGACTAGAACTATCTTGTACTTATGTAGTTATTCCCACCATTGTAAAATGGATGTAAAACACTCCCAGATCAGGATGCTATAGTTTTACTCCCACTTTGTACAAGTATAAACATCTGCACAAAATATAAGGCAATGGAAAATCAGCCCCATAAACTAGAAATACACAAACTAGTGTTTATTATGAATTAATATATTTACTTAATATTAAGAAATCTGTGTCAGGGAATGCGTAATAAGTCAGAGACTGCTGGAGAATGGCTTGCGGTAGCTAGGTGGACAGGTTTCCTGAAAAAGAAGGAATATTCCATTGTGCCTGCTAACACACTTAGCTCATTGCTCATCTTCTGGGCTGCTGGAATGTGGCCCAAACCCTACTACAAATGGAGATAATTGAGAGTAGGCCTAGGTGGAGCTGGATTTTCTAAGTGTGATGAAAGCAGAGACATCATTCTTTTGACTTTCATGTGGAAACTCAAGTCTTTCATTTGAGTGAAACTATTTCTTCCCCCAACCCCAAGCTTTTAAATTGAAGTTTGAGTCCAAATGGTTTCTAGATCTTTCTCTAACGCAAGTGTTCTTTAACTTCAGTTTCATAGACACAGAGGTCAGGCTCACTGAAAGTCATGATGTTATTCAAAGGTATGATTTAATTCAGGAAGATGCATTATTTAAGCAGCTTGTTAAAGTTGACATACTTAAAAACCCTTCTATTATCAAAAAGCAGACATTACGTAGATTTAATTCTATTTTTATATCTTTCTGGCTGTTACCTTAAGAATCTGACATGAGCCATAACAATTACATACAGCATGTACCAGGCCAGATTCTGTTCTTTATTATACTAGTGTAAATCTGGGATGATTCTACTGAAGTAAATGGAGTTACTCCAGACTTGCACTGGTGTTTAAGATTAAGTAGAATTTGACCCAGAATGTCCACTAGTACCAGACAATCTGGGAACTATACATTAAGCTTTGGGGCTAGATTTTTATCTCCTCAGTGACACAGCTGCAAATCCAGAAAAACACTATTGAAGTTAATAGAGCTATTACAAAAACAACAAGGAGTCTGGTGGCACCTTAAAGACTAACAGATTTATTTGGGCATAAGCTTTCGTGGGTAAAAACCTCACTTCTTCAGATGCATCTCAAGTGCATCTGGTTTTTACCCACAAAAGCTTATGCCCAAATAAATCTGTTAGTCTTTAAGGTGCCACCAGACTCCTTGTTGTTTTTGTAGATACAGACTAAAACGGCTACCCCCTGATACTTGACACCATGCAAAGAGCTATTACAGTTACACTTGTCTAAATGAGATCAGGATCTAGCCCTTGATCTGTAACAGATTCGTGACTGGGACATCTGAGATCAACATCTCAGAATACTTCAGTTAGTGTTACAGGGTAAAATTTTCAAAAGCACCTAAATGACTTGGGGGCCTAAGTTCCAATTTCAAAAGTGACTTTGGCACTTAAGACTGGCAATAAAACTTAGGCTTCTAAGTGTCTAAATCACGTTTGAAAATGGGGACTTAGGCTCCCTTTAGGATCGTCATAAAATTTTATCCACAGCTTTTAACAGCATAAAGATTCCTTTTTACTCAGAAATCTTTTCTTACAAAACACCCATTTTCTTTGGCAATGTCTGTTTTGAAATGCATTGTCATGCATTTTTGTAATACACATTTTGAGAGTTCTCATACAGAGTTTTGGGAGTTTCAGCGAGAGAATTGGATAGCCTTTGCTTAGAATGGGATTTCAGAAGTCCTCAGTATTGATCTAACTCTCTTCCCATTGATGTCAAAGGAAGTTTTGCCATTCTTGGAAGCATAGGTAAGGCCAGTGTCAAGCACTTTTGAAAATTTCCACCATTCAATTCTGACATAAAATGTCAACCTGAGGGAAAGATTAAAAAAATCAAGCTTGGTTTAAGATGATAGCATCAGATTAATCAGTAAGAATATTACTTAGCAGTTGTAGAGTGTTTTATATCTTCAAAGTGTTGCACAAATATTAATGAGTTAACCTACAACAGCCTTATGGGTTACACAAGTATTTGTCCTAATTTTGTAGCTAGGGAAACTAAGACATAGTGGACTAGATCCTCATCTGTATTTAAATGTCCATGTGGTGCAGCTGAATAATGCAAAAGCAAAGGTGGCTATATACGACCTTTGCGCTCCCAATCTGCCGGGGGCTGAATTGCATCTATTTGCAACCTCCCCCTGAACTAGGGAACTAAGGGTGTGTTTATATTACTATACACCCCTGAGGATGGCCCATGCCAGCTGACTCAGGCTCATGGGGCTCGAACTAAGGGAATTTTTAATTGCGGTGTAGACATTTGGGTTGGAGCCTGGGCTCTGGGACTCTTCCTCCCTCACAGGGTCCCAGAGCCCAGGTTCCAACCCAAGCCCACCACAATTAAACAGCCCCTTAGCCCGAGCCTCCCAAATCAGCAGGCACGGGCCAGCCATGGGTTTTTAATTGTAGTGTGCACATACTCTCAAGGGCTAGCTATGCCAACTCTACATTAGTTGTGAAATTGTCAATGCAGAAGAAGCTATCCCTTTGGGTCAGCTTTACATTTTTTTTGTGATACCAGAGAAGCATAAAGAGTCCCTCGGCCTGGTCTACACTTAAAAAGTTTTGGCAGCATAGTTATGTCAGGGACGTGTGTGGAAAAAATCACACTCCTAGCTGACATAACGATACCAACAAAAGCCCTAGTATTGTACCAGTTATACCAGCAAAAAAGTTCTTTTGTGTAAATTCTTTTGCTTGGGGAACTCTTTTGCTAGTATAAGCTATGTCTCCACTAGGAGGGTTTGCACCATAACTATACCAGGAAATCCTTTCTAGTGTAGACAAAGCCCTAGTGTGGGCCAGAGAAGGTAAGTGGCCAAAGAGCCAGTCAGTACCTGTTTCTGGCTCTTAGTCCCATACTGAGTTCACCAGACCAATGATTCTCAAAGTTCTTAAACCTGGGGATGACCCCTTCCTCAGTCAAACACTTATCTGTTTAATCATAGATTCATAAATTCTAAGGCCAGAAGGGACAATTGTGATAATCTAATCTGATCTCCTGTATCACACAGACCATAGAACTTCCTCAAAATAATTTCTAGAGCAGATCTTTAAAAAAGCCATCCAATTTTGATTTAAAAATTGTCAGTGATGGAGAATCCATCATGACCCTTGGTAAATTGTTCCAATGGTTAACTACTCTCACCGTTAAAAAGCCATGCCTTATTTTCAGTCTGAATTTGTCTACTTCCGCTTCCAGCCATTGGATCGTGTTATACCTTCTTCTGCTAGATTGAAGAGCCCATTATTAAATATGTGTTCCCCATGTAGATACTTGTAGACTGTGATCAAGTCAACCTTTAGCCTTTGTTAAGCTAAATTGATTGAGCTCCTTGAGTCTGTCACTATAAAACATGTTTTCGAATCCTTTAATCATTCTTGTGACTCTTCTCTGAACACTCTCCAATTTATCAACATACTTCATCAGAATGGTTTCCTGTCCCCTTCCATCTTTGCTGGGGATGAAGTGAGGGCTTAGGTCTCTGACTAGATGTTTATTTTGGGGGGAATTTTTAGCACATATATAGCGGCCTGGGTGATACCATTTGATCAGCCTCCAGCACTGAATAATTTGTAAGTGGGAGGAAAAATCCCTTCTACGGGGGTATGGGAGTATCCTTTCCTGGTATTTTTTAATGTTGGTATTTGGTGCAATTTGGTGCCTTCCAAAGGCAAATGGGGAAAAAATAACTCTTCAGAAGTCTCTACATTCTAATAACTTCCACCATGACAGGAATAGGAGGTGAGTGATATTGGAGACAGGGATACATTCAGCAAGGAAATCCCCCACTCCCTCCCTGCCCTACATGCACAACTGGCTTCCCCTTCTGCCCTGCACCATTTGTACCTATGCAAAGTGAGTACAAAATACAACCCAGTCATTAGAGAAGCATTTTACACATTTATTTGCTCTCGTTATGCACAGGTATGGCATTGTGGCACAAGAAGCAAGGCAGTGAAAAGTCAGTCCTGGTGTGTGACACACACACACACACACACACACACACACACACACACACATTATTTTTGGTCTTTTGTCTCTTCCTATGCCTTTCATGTTCTCTTTCCTGCCCTCTACCTCTATCTCCCTTGCTCCTCTTCCCTTTCTCCCTGACTGTATTATCCCCTTCTGTCCCACGTGTGACATTAGAGATAGTATTATAACTGTATCGTGTTTGGTAAGGCAGAATGTTCTAGTGCAGGAGTCCTCAATCTGATCAACTCTGGCAAGGGTATAGAAAAGTGACTGTGGGAAACCTGAAAGGACCAAGCCAGTCTGAAATAAAAGAAGGACAATGGAAGTTATCTGCCTAACTCACTGAGGCACTTTCGTAAATTCTATGAGGCGCCTGTCTGTATCTTTAGGTACCTAAACACCTTTGTAAATCTGGGCCCCGGTCAGATATGTCATTAAACCTGCAAACTGAGGGGCATCCAAGAGGACAGCTTTGCTCTGGCGATCTGCACTATCTCTGTTTTTGGAAAGGTGATGGAAACCCTTCAGAAGCAGCTCTTTTCAGACACATATTTGTGTCCTGAGTTTTCTAGTGTTAGATACTGATCATTCTTTTTTGTAAGCCACTTTCATTTTTCCCACAAGGCTGCTGCAAATTGCATGAGTGACTGTCCTAGATTCTGAGCTTTTTTGTGTCAGGAACAAAAAAGCACAAAAAGACAATATCAACAGCATGATTTAATGTTTTGTATGTGTTGGCAGTAAAATATCTGTCCATTTGTGCCAGCCCAAATATTACAAATACACTGTGGCTATCCAGGCCAACACGGAGAGTCAGCCTAGCTCACAGCAGGGATCCAGAACAGCTTGTAGGGCAGCTTTTAGCAAAATAGCTGGGACCAGAAAGAACCAGATTGTTTGGAGCCAGAGACTGAAAACTAAAATGAACCCCAGCTTGATGCTCCTCAAACCACGCACAGTGGTGGTTGATTTTATGTCCCATGTTTTCCATGTGTCCATGGCCATGGAATTGGACACAGAATCAACCTCAAGTCATGGAATCTGGCTGTAGAATACACTTTTTTTTTTTAACTGTATTGAAGCATGGGATGAGAGTTTAAATGTCAGCATTGTTAACTATGTCATTACGGATCACTTTCTCAGAAAGATTCACCTACTGTGCTTATCCGTTGTCTTCAGTGGCAGATATCTTTGGGGATAGTGGGGCATTATTGGGGTGGGAAACAAAAGTTCTGTCTATACAAAAAGTTTCAGGTCACCTCTCCCCTTATTACACATGGAGGAAGTAAAGAGAAAATGCAAAGCTTCTATAATCTACTGGTCTGTGAGGGTTGCACATTTCCCACTGTGCCTGATCCATAGAGCATGCAAGTCTGTTACAGTGCCCTGCTCTGGAGTCTGGATCCTATAGCTATAGAGTCTTATGCTTTCAGCAGTGGAGGTCCCTGGTTCAATTGTCAGTGCATGCCCAGATAGACATCATCACACTTCTGCTGTCTCTTGCAAGCTAGAATGCTAAACTGCCAGAATCCTCAATTGCATCCTGTCCAAACCTTCAACTTTCTATTCCAACATATTTTATAATGCAGAACAGCAATGCCTACGCACAAATTTTGACACACACAATTTGTGGACAGTGTAAAATACTGTTAATCCCTTTTGACCTGAGTGAATAGTCAGTGTTCGGGACCCTGAAGGTGTTCCAGTTGAGTAGAAATTGACAACAGAGTCTGGTATTTTCTTTGATGCAATCTTGTTTATTTACTAGGACTGTACAAAGTCCTGCTTCTCCAAATGCAGGAGGAACCAAAGCCAAAAGGAGAGAATTTCTTTGCTTACAACCCAAGCCTCTTCAGCCAGCACGAGACTCAGAAGCCCCCTCTCTAGATTCTTCCAGGGTCATACACCATGCTTGTCCAAACTGTCCGTCTCTAAGTCTTGCTTCAGTTTGTCTGTTCCTGTGTCTGTACGATGGGGTATACAAACGCCACACTGGGATGAAAGGGGTTAAAGGACACTAGTGGGCCCAGGTAGCCCTGCTCCTGCAGACCATGCTTCAGCTGGAGAAGGGTTTGAAAAGGGAGCAACCCAGCTCAGAAGGGGCCAGGCGGGGGAGGAGGACAACCTCTTTGAAGCCTCTTTGAGGGAATAGGACTATATGCCGAGTCTGGTTGGGGTGATGATTTAGTTACCTTTTCTTTTTCTTTTCACCTTATCTGGGGCTGAAAGCTGAGAGAGGAAAGCAGCGGTAGGAGCTGACCCAGGAAGGGTAACTGAGAGGGCACTTTTGGAGGCCGGACACTGTCCCTCCTAGGGCCCTATGTCAGAGCCTGGTGGAGTGGCTTCTCTACCACTGCTCCCACTACAGGAGGGGCTCAAGCCACCTGTACTCATCACTATGCCTCTGAGGCCAGGTCTACACTATAAACTTACATATGTATAACTGCACCCACACCCCTGAGCAGCATGGTTATACTGCCCTAACCCCTGGTGTAGACAGTGCTATATTAACAGGAGGGCTTCTCCTATCAACATAGCTACTGCCTCTTGCAGAGGTGAATTAACTGTGCCGACCAGAGACATTCTCCTGTGGGGTTGATAGTGTCTTCACTGAAGTGCTACAGCTGCGCCGCTGCAGCATTTTAAGCAGTGGCGGATTTAGAGTTAGTGGGGCCCTGTGCTCAGTTTCATTTTTGAGGCCCCTCCTCGGACCCAGCCAAGAAAAAGAACATTCTCTCTTATCTCCCCCATCCCAGTTTTTCATTCTTTTTTCTTCATCCTCGTCCTATATTATAAGTAATAGGAAATAAATGAAAATAAAGTGAGGTACCTTGATTGCTTTTGTAGTCTAACCTTTTTTTTCCACAGACCACTTGAAAATTGCTAAGGGTCTCGGCAGACCACTTAATGATCTTTCCAAATATTGTTTGTACCGTTCGCTAACTATTGTAATGTGCTTTGGATAGGAGCACTTTATAAAAAAAAACGTTAAAAAACATTGGGGTGTGGGGTCTGGCCAGGAGTTAGGATGTGGGGGGGCTCAGGGTTGGGGTGTGGGGGCTGGCCAGGAGTTAGGGTGTGGGAGGGAGCTCAGGGCTGGGGCAGATGGTTGGGGTACAGAGCGCTTACCTAGGGCAGCTTCTGTTTGGTGCGAGGGGTGCAGGTGGGGATGGGGGGGTGCAGGAGCTCCAGTTTGGTGCTCAGGGCAGGGATGGGGATGGGGGGTGCAGGAGTCAGGGAGGTAAGGGGCTGGGTGTGTGTGAGAGGAGTGCAGGAGTCAGGGCTGGGGTTGTGGGGGGGGACAGGAGTGAGGGCAGTGCGCGGATGGGGGGAGCTCGGGGCTGGGGCAGTCCCAGTCGTGGCCGCTGGGTTACCTTACTTGGCTGGCTGGTGGATGCGTCCCTGCCCCGCTGCTGCTCCTGTTCGCTGCCAAAGGGAGCTGTGGCGGCAGCAGCATGTGAGAGCTGAGACCCCCTGGCCTGCCACTCCCATCCCCAGGCTTTTTTCCAGGGGCCACCAGCAGCAGTGCATGCCAGGGACTGCACCTGTGCTTCCCGGCATCCAGAGAAGCAAAGCAGCAGGACAGGCGCGGATGGACGCCCCACTAGAGGAGCACGCATGCCTTCCCTACAGCGCACCCCCAGCCGGCCCCTCACCTGGCTGCCTGCTGTGGTGTGTGGGGCCGCCAGCGCCAGCTTGCTGCAGGAGTCCCAGGAGCCAGCAGGAGCCCAGCTTACCAGCTGGGAGAGCACACTGCACGCCGCGCCTCCAGCACAGCTCTTAAATGGCTCCCTCCCTGCTCTCCCTGCACAGCTTCTGTCCCCGCAGCGCCCCCCCCCCAGGGGGTGCTGGATGGTGCTGGGCTGCCTGGCCTTGGGGCCCCCTGTAGTTGGGGGGGGGGGGGCCCATGCCAGGGCATTGTATGTTTCATTGTAAATCTGCCTCTCATTTTAAGTGTAGACCCGTGCTGAGTAGAGGATGAGGGGGCACTAGGTGTGCTAATCCTTTGGCCCTCAGCCCATGAAGGAATCTATTATAATCTCTCAATTTATGTCTGCCCTCCAGCTTGTCTTACCCTCACACACACAACCCCGAACAAACAATACCTAGTCAAAAATCTCTGCCCACATGGTGCTAGTTTTTGAGCAGACTCCATTATGGCTTTTTTTAGGTCAGGCTCCTTAAACATCTCTTACAGTTATCTTAAATGAAGAGCACATTCATACCCATCAGTTTCAACAAGGTTGTAACCACAACAATACATTGAAAAATATTTCATAATTAAGATTTGCATTGTAATCAACATAAAAATAAATAACCTATAAAATGCTGGACTGTTTGGATTATTTATTTAACTAAGAACCACTATATAATGTTATAAAATTCAGCAGTTAAGCCACAGAAGTCAGGGCATCAGATTATATGGCACCTCAGATGTTAGTTATTATCATCTGTGCTTTCTCTGCACACACAATTTAAAAACAAGAGAGGTCAGAAGTCTTTTACCTCCTTAAATGTGTGTATACTCTGGAATTAAACTAAAAAGGCTAGGGAGGGCAAAATTAGGGATACAGCCAGAATAACTAATAAGTCTTAGCTTTTAATACAACCTTTATTTTCAAGAGATTCAGGATAAGTCTCAAATGGAAATTTTTCTTTTAAATCAGTGATAATTGGTGAATTTTAGAATTAAGCTCTCTTCAACTGGGCAAGGAAGAAGGATCACATCACCTGCAGAACAAACTCACATTAGGGAAATTTGCTACAATTCTTACTATTCTTATCCTAAAAAGTTAAAATAATATTTGTTGAATATAATGAAAATACAGTATGTAGTGAGATTATTTCTAAAGGCTTGATGCAAAGAAAGCCCATTGAAGCTGATGGAAAGAGTCTTTTGGATCAGGCCTTAAATGAAGATTCAGAGCTCTGCACGTTAGGGAGTGCAAAAGTGATCTGCAGGGGATCTCTTAAAGTCAGGTCTGTAATTTTAATAGTTTGTAACAAAATGTTAGGACTGGAACAGCCTGATTTTATAATATATAATGCTACAAGGCCCAGATGATCTCTAGGCATTACACACAAGTGTGGGGGTGATGGTAATACTAGGATTCTAATGGCGATGGAAAAGATAAGTCTCCTACTCTTATTTCCAATAGCAGTGCACTAATTATTGTATTTTAGAACTGAGGAAAATATGTCTCATTATTTCAGAGCATACTGTACCCACCCGCAAATACTTAGTCTTGCTCTCTAGCTCTACTTAGTGGAACTGGCTCCAGAACCATAACATAATAAACAATGCACATATTGAAATGTTACTTGTTGAAATTAGGAGAATTGCATTGATAACACTCCCATTATCAGTAACAGTGAGTGCTTGTGTAACCCATGTGCCTACTAGGGAGAGAGCTCTTTAAGAGACCCATTGCGGGGAGGTAGGAGTGAGCTGTGTCTGGGTCATTGTTGCTAGGCAGATTAAGCACTCCACATCCAGAAGCTTCTGGAATTGGGTGTGGTAGTTTTGGATATGCTCCAATAGGTTCCCTGTTGCTGGGGTCAGACTCCATGAGGGCAAGCGGCAGGGCAGCTGCTTTACAAACGGCCATGTGCCCTGTGTGAGTTAGGAGAGGTTCAGTCCAGGAGCAGGAAGCAGGCTGTTGTCCCTAACTCGGAAGTATTTTGCAGGAGGTTAATGATTTTGTTAACCCTCCAACAGGGAAGCATGGGCAATGCTAATTATAGCAAGGGGAAATTGGGAGGAAAAAATAACTTCTATTTTAATTGTATGCTTTGAATGTTTTGATTTTTGCCAAACTGTTCTAGTTAAATTGTCTCAACTAGTCCGATTCACCAATTTTTCTTTAAATGTAGTAATAGGGAAAGAGTCATTTCTATTTTGCTATTCTCAGTTTTGTATTTTCTTGTAACAGGGTTTTCTTTAAATCTATACACTTAACTGAGTGACTGGCTAGCAGTGATTTCAGCAGAGGAAGAGATTCCTACAAGCAAGTGGACGTTGTTTTAGACTCAGCAGACTGTATAGATCTGGTGACCAAAGACTAACTGAGTTAGGTGAACAAAACTTAAGCTTTTGGGAACTTTCAGTTTCTTCTCACTGTATTTCTGTGGGGACTGAACTGTTCAGATTTTAATTTGTTTTCTTTATTTGTGTATGTATAACTGTGAAGGTAATGTCTGTGGATTATAAAATAGCCATGTCATGCTGTAAAAATTAGATTATTTGTTTCTTTATCATAAGATTTTATAAAGTTGTTTAATTAAATTCATTTCTTTAGTTCCTTTTGGGACTTGATTGTGGGGAGGTTGACCCTGGGCAGTCCTTGCTGAAAATCGTTAGAGACTGAACTCTGGGTCTCTAGCTACTTTCTATGGGAGTTGGGGTTTCCCCCTTTCTCCCCCTCCCCCCAAGGTACCAGAGATAGGAAATGAAGTGAACTCTAGCCCACCCAAAGGTTACACTTGTTCTAGCTTCGAAGATGTGCAGAAGAGTGGACTTATGAAGTTTGTTTCCTTGATGGAAGAGAAATTATTTGGCACAGGTCACTGATATCATTTCCTAATCTAAATTATTGACAAATATGTGTTCCTTGGAAGAGGGATACCAGCTATGAAAAGTGAAGTGCATCTTATAATTCAGGGATTTAGTTCCAATTTTAGCACTTCAGTGAAACAGCTGTGATCAAACATTTTAAGTCATCCTGTGTTCCTTCCAAAATTACAAGTATCAATCACTTAAACTAAAGGTGAGTCTCTCTATTAGCTGTCAACAGTAAAGGGACTAAAGCACAGTTAACCAATTCTGATTCCATCCAGTACAGAGCAGTAGCATACATACATAGTAGCCAGTTCATTACACACGTGATTATTTGTACTTTCCCCAAATACTCATTTGCTATTCTGTAACTGCTTTTTTTTACCCTCGCGCTCTCTAGTTGCTGTGCATGCACTCCCAAAGCCGCCACTCTGTCATCTTATGGGCTTCTTTAGTTCTACCTGCTGAGGATGCATTGGTCATGTAGCTCTGAGAACTGGACAAGTGGAGTTGTTCCTTTTTATCCAGCTGATCTCAAACATAAAAGAAAGCCCACTGGTATTCAATGAACCATGCTCTTAAATGCAAAGGGTCATATTCTTCCCTGATTTAGACCCTGTATGATTCTGGTAACTTCAGTAGGGCTGCAAGTGGTATAAATCAGAACAAAATTTAATCCAAGTATCAGGGGGTAGCCGTGTTAGTCTGTATCTACAAAAACAACAAGGAGTCTGGTGGCACCTTAAAGACTAACAGATTTATTTGGGCATCAGCTTTCGTGAGTAAAAACCTCATCCGAAGAAGTGAGGTTTTTATTCACGAAAGCTTATGCCCAGATAAATCTATTAGTCTTTAAGGTGCCACCAGACTCCTTGTTGTTTTTGAAAATTTAATCCAAAGTCTCAAGTGTTGGTTGCTAATTACCATCAGCAGTTCGGTGCTTATTGCAAGAGCAATAAGTGACATCTGTTAACCTAATTGTTAGAGATCTACTGTGTCTGCAGTGGCTGTTGACCCATACTGTAGGTGCCCATCACATTTCAATAAAGTTCTTAGTATAGTCTTGCCATTTTTGATATGGGATTGTGTATGACAATCAAGAGACACAATAGCCATAAGGGATCTGGAGCATTTCTCTTGTGCTCAAAAAACATGTATTTGGTTCTTTTATCAGTCTCCACTAACACCTGACCATATTCTCTTTCTCTCTCTCTCTCTCCATTGCCATTCCATTTTATTTTATATTTGATAAAATAACTATGATCTGTATTAAAATGTGTAGTTATCTGGTGACCCAGTGAAAAACCTTTTTTCCCAACTGAGCTGATCTGGGCCTGCTACACACCAAAGGAAAACTCATGAATTATAGAGGACTGTAAATGGCTCTAGTTTTACAAATAAATTATCGCATCAAGAACTAGTATGTCCAACAGGGTGCCTAGATATTGTGGAGACAGGTGAGTGAGATGTGGATTTCTCTGGGAAAGTAGTCTGATTTTTTGTGCAATTTGCCTGAGTATGTATTTCCTTATAATAAAGTCGTAGATAGAATCAAATAAATCCGTTTATATACTCTCATAATAAAGCCATAGATAGAATCAAATAAATCCATTTATATGCTGTCATTCCATTTACTTTTTGCCAGAAACTAGAAGACTGATTTTCTTGTAAGCTGTAAATTAGCACTGCAGAGGTGAACAATTCCACATAAATACTCTGATCTGGACACTGAAATAGAAAAATACAACTCTACTTCCGGAATCACAACTCATACTAGTTTCAGGCCAGTCAGTCATGGGTAACACTGATTTAGGACATTGTTGTATGGCAGCAGGTTACTATTGTAAGCTGTTTCTTCTTTCATCATGTAGTATATTATAAAACCAAAAAGCACAACTTTAAAAATCTCTGATTATTTAATCATGAAGACAGGCAACTAGTAAAACAGAATATTCTTGTGAAAGCATGTTGGGAGACTATGCAATATAATCAGTTTGTATCACATTCAGAACCAGACTTGAGAAAAGTGTGAACAGTCTATTCTATTCAGACTTGACTCACAACCTGAGAATAGCTGGCTGATTCTTCCTCAATTATCACAGTGAAATAGTTAACTATACTGTAAACATCAGAATTTAGAGTTAAATTCCCATTCTCTTAACTGACTTCACACCTCTTTTAAGGATATTGTTTTTATCTGTCTGTAGTCTGTATGACACACTGCATCAATTCAGATTTGGAAGATTTTCTTTACATAAAAGAAGGCTTGAAAATTAAATGAAATCTTTAAATTCTGCAGAAACTGGTGGGGCCACCACAGCAGTGCTAGTTCAGTGTGCTGCTCTGAATTGGCTCAATCCATATTATGTTTAGGATTTTAAAAGTGTGAAGTATATATGCCTATAATCTAAATAAAAACAAGCTGAAGGCTTGAATAACAAGATATGCATTCATGGTCTGTACATATGTATTTTTTCCAGAGCCAAGGATGTTTGCATTGCTTTACGTTACAAGTTTTGCCATCTATACAAGTGGACAATCTCTTCACAACCAGCTCAAAGGAGAAAATTACTACGCGAGATATATTTGTAGCATTCCTGGCTTGCCGGGCCCTGCAGGTCCCCCCGGAGCTAATGGATCACCAGGGCCTCATGGGCGTATTGGTCTTCCAGGAAGAGATGGTAGAGATGGCAGGAAAGGAGAAAGGGGTGAAAAAGGGAATGCAGGTATTGAATATTTGTGCTAACTAATGGAAAAAAAACAAAAAAAAGAAACCAACAACCCAGGACCTTCTCCTGGAACTTACTGTATTTTTTTTTTTTAAGTTTTATTTATCAGTGACTTCCTGAGCATAAAATACTAGCAAATATAAATGTAAGATACTGTTGTTATGTATGTAACAAAAAATGACAAATTATATCAGATTTAAACCCATAAAACAAGAACATTGAATCTCCAGGGGGAATCTTCATTATTATTATTTTTTTCTCACAGATAAAAACTACCAGTAACTTAAAGTTAAAACATTACAGGGATGTTGTAATTATCCAAAAAACAAATATTACAAACACAGGACTCAGACTTGAGGTGAAATTTAAAAGAAATCCAAACAAGTTCAGAAAATAAATACAGTTAGTGTACCCAAGTAACATTAGCTTCATTCTGAAATGATACCATTTAATAACCATGCAATTAAGATTAGAATATCATAATTTTGTAGTTCTGGATTAGATTAAACTGACTTTTAAAGACACATTAGCTTTTCTAATGTTTTTCCTCATGGTGTCAAGATTGTTTAGGTGCCTTAACTAAGCATTTCCAGATCTTAACATATTTAATTTTTTGGGGTCTACTCACCTCTATAAAGTTGCTCATGTGGATGACTGTTAGAAAGATCCTGGCCTAAATGAACACACAACACAATAAGCAATAGTGGCAAACAATGGGTGGGAGATAAGAGGAAAGGACAATGTGTGTGTAAAAATAAGGTTTCATAGTTACAAATAGTAAGTTATGTGTAATTCATGTTCCTCAAAATGCATATACCCTTTTAAAAACTTCCCTACCCTGTGTGTTTCTAAAACATCCCTACTCAGCCAAAGGATATGGTCAACATTAATGTACACCTTTCTTGCTCATTACTGTGTCACTCCCCACCTGGTCCCACCATTGCCCGTTTGCTTGTTGCTTTTCAATATTTTTATAAATTTTGATATAAAATCTCACCACATTTGCATTGGTATTGCTTCTTATTTGTTACATAAGGTCATCCTTTATTTTGGAGACATCCCTCATAAGATTTTGATTTTAAAAAATGGAACAATATAAAATTAACAAGGCATACATTTAAATAGATTAAAAATTCATCAGCGGGCAGGTGTGTTTCTAATGGGGTCCTGCAAGGATTGGTTCTTGGCCTTATGTTATTTTTATCAATGATCTGGACGAAAACAAAATCATCACTGATAACGTCTGCAGTGACACAAGTTGGGGGAGTGGTAAACAAGAAAGAGGACAGGTCACTGATACAGAGTGATCTAGATCATTTAGTAAGCTGGGTGCAAGAAAACTATATTTTTAATATGGCTAAATGTAAAACCAGTAACAAAGAATGTAGACCATACTTACAGGATGGAGAACTCTATCCTGGGAAGCAGTGACTCTGAAAAAGATTTGAGGGGTCATGGTGGAAAATCAGTTGAACATGAGCTCTCAGTGAGGTGCTGTGACCAAAAGGGCTAAAGTGATATTGGGATGCGTAAATAGGAGACTCTCGAGTAGGAGTAGAGAGGTATTTTTACCTCTATATTTAGCCCTGGTGTAAGTGCTTTTAGAATACTGTGTCCAGTTCTGGTGCCCACAATGCAAGAAAGATGCTAATAAATTCTGGTGCAGAGAAGAGTCAGCAGAAGGATTAAAGGGTTAAAAAACATACCTTATAGAGATAAGCTAAATAGATCTTGTGCTATCAATCTAACAGAAGGTTAAGGGAGTGACGTGGTTCGGTCACAGAGACCCCCTTGGAACTGTCACCTGATGTGCTGAGATTATCTCTGAACCTGTTTTCCCTGCCAGCTTGGGACTCCAGAACCCTGTCTTGTTGAGCCAGACACACTAAAGGTCTGTCGCATCTTACGCGCATAACATGCGTGATTTCAGCTTTATGCGGTCGGCAAAAACAAAACAAAAGAGAAAAATAACAATTTTAATATTGTACCTGTAGTGCGGGCGATTCCGCCCGCCATTACACTCAATGTAATTTTGACTACACGCGATTTTCGCTTTACGCGCTGACTGCGGAACTTAACCCCACCGTAAGATGCGACAGACCTGTACTCGGCTGCAACACAGAGCCAGGGTCTGAACCACGTTCCCAAAGCTGCAGGCTTTAACTGAAAAACACTCAGCAGGTACTCCTGTCTCCAGCACCCAGCTCCCAATGGGATCCAAACCCCAATTAATCCGTTTTACTCTGTGTAGAGCTTATATAGAATAAATTCATAAATTGTCCACCCTCTATAACAGAGAGAGAGAGAGATGCACAGCTGTTTGCTCCCCCAGGTATTAATCACTTACTCTGGGTTCAATAATAAGAATAAAAAGTAGGATTTAAGTGGTTTCAAGTAATAACAGACAGAACAAAGTAAGTCACCAAGTCAAATAAAACAAAACACGCAAGTCTAAGCCTAATACATTTAGAAACTGAATACAGGTAAATCTCACCCTTAGAGATGTTCCAATAAGCTTAATTCACAGACTAGACTTCTTTCTAGTCTGGGCCCGATCCTTTCCCCTGGTACAGTTCTTGTTAGTTCCAGCAGGCATCTTACGTGAAAAGCAGGGGATTTCACATGACTGGGACCCCCTTTGTTCTGTTCCATCCCCTTTTATATCTTTGGCGCAAGGCGGGAATCCTTTGTGTCTCTCTCTGGGTTTCCACACTTCCTTGTAAATAGAAAAGCACCAGGTGATGGATTCCAGTATCATGTGACATGTTCACATGTCCTGTGAGACTTCATTACTCATTGACTGGCACCCACGTGTCACATGTACAGGAAGGCTTACATGTAAACAGAGTCATTTACAACCAGTTGTCCTAGTTAATGGGAGGCATCAAGATTTCAAGCCACCATTAATGGCCCACACTTTGTATAGTTACACTAGGACTTCAGAGTAATACTTTATATTTCTAGCTTCAGATACAAGAATGATACATTCATACAAATAGGATGAACACACTCAGTAGATTATAAGCTTTGTAAGATACCTTACAAGAGACCTTTCGCATAAAGCATATTCCAATTACATTATATTCACATTTATAAACATATTTCCGTAACATATGGAGTGCAACATCACAAAGGGATGACTTGATTACAGTCTCTAAGTATCTACATGGGAAACAAATATTTGATAATGAGCTCTTCAATCCAGCAGAGAAAGGTATAACATGATCCAATGGCTGGAAGTTGAAGCTAGATAAATTCAGACTGGAAATAAGGCATACAATTTTAACAATTAGAGTAATTAATCATTGGAACAATTTACCAAGGGTTGTGGTGGATTCTCCCTCACTGACAATTTTAAAATTAAAATTGGATGTTTTTCTAAATGATCTGCTCTAGGAATTGTTTTTGGGAAGTTTTTATGGCCTGTGCTATACAAGCGGTCAGAATAGATGATAGCAGTGGTCCCTCCTGGCCTTGGAATAAATGCATCTTTGAAAACATAGGTAACTATTACAGTATAATATGTATACTATAATATAGACATAAGAAAATACAGTTTAATAGATAGAGTTCAGTTGAGAAAACTATTTAATACTTGGTTTTCACATGTCTATGCCATACAGCAGCGGTCCCCAAACTTTTGAGGGTCTTGCCCCCCATTACTTCTGTCTGCGCCACCTCGTATCCATCCTGGAGCCAGGAGTGGAGCCACGGCTCAGGGTGTGTGTGTGTTTGTATGTGCAGTGTGGGGTAAGGGGGCCGAGGCTGAGGCCACAAATGGGGGTCGGTCTGGGGCCAGGAAGTGGGGCCGCAGCCAGGGAGCTGAGTCTGGAGGTGGGGGCTTGAGTGGAGTTACAACCAGTCTGTGGTGGGTGCCGGCAGCCGGGCCCATGGCCAGATATAGCTCAGCTCCTGGCCTGGCCCCCAACAGAGCTGTGGCCAGCAGCCGAGGCTGGGGGCTGGCATGGGGCTGGGAGCGGAGCCAAGTGAGGACTGGGCTGGGCACCGGGCCAGGAGCCATCAATGTGTCTGGGGGTGGTACCAGAGCAGAGCTGGGGGCGGGGAGGGGCTGGGTGATGCTCCCCCCTTCCTTCGCACCCCCCCCCCCTCTGTGGGGGCTGGCCCAGGCCCCGCCATGCCATCTTGGATGTTCCTCCACTCCCCCCCAGGGGGTGCTCCAAGACCTCTACCATACAGTAACTGGAAATTTTAAAGAACTTCCAGTCTAAAAAATATAAGCTATTTCCTGTCAATAGTGACATAACTTACTAATAGAATTTTAAAGCCCTTATGGCTATATCCTATCATTGTTCTGCACACAGAACTTCCAGTAAGAATAATGGGAGTTTTACCTTTAAATAAACAAATGCCAGATTAAGGTCCTTAGTATTAATATAACGTTTCACCCTTGTTTGACATCTGATGAATTTTATGCATTGTCAGTGCGCACACACAAAAAATATAGACAAGTTTTTAAAATCTCAAATTCCATTCTAACTGTGGGGTGTTTTTGAAAATCTGACAAGGATTACACCAAACCAGTTTCATTATGTATTTAATTTTATTCAAACATATCCAGTAGCCCATGCAATTATTTGCTTTGCCACCTACAAAAGAGATTGCATATGTAATAATTAATAATATAAAATGTTCTTCAAGGTTTAAGAGGCAAGACTGGACCTTTAGGAACAACTGGAGATAAAGGAGACCCAGGACAGTCTGGTAAAAAAGGACCTACGGGATTGGTTGGTGCCAAAGGTGAAGTGGGTCCAGCTGGACCACCTGGACATAAGGGAGATAAAGGAGACCGAGGAGAACAAGGTGTACCAGGGATCTGTAAGTGTGGAAGGATAGTGCTGAAATCTGCCTTTTCTGTTGGCATCACTACGAGCTACCCAGAAGAAAGATTACCAATCGTATTCAATAAAGTCCTTTTCAATGAGGGTGAGCATTACAATCCTTCCACAGGGAAGTTTATATGTGCCATTCCAGGGATCTATTACTTCTCTTATGAAATCACCTTAGCAAATAAGCATCTTGCAATTGGGCTGGTTCATAATGGGAAATACCGAATAAAGACATTTGACGCTAACACAGGAAATCATGACGTAGCTTCTGGATCCACGGTGATCTATCTTCAGGCAGAAGATGAAGTGTGGCTTGAGATCTTCTACACTGACCAAAATGGTCTCTTTGCAGATCCCACTTGGTCAGACAGCTTGTTTTCTGGATTTCTCTTATATGTTGATACAGATTATCTCGATGCCTTATCTGATGACGATGAACTGTGATATGGGAGATGTCAAAACATCTCCAAACAAACTAGACAATCTGACACAGGATTTGATTTGGAGTGTATAGGAGACAAAACAATAATGATATGAGCTGGAATTTTATTTTTGTTTTGATGGGACCACAAATCAAATGTGGAAGAAGGTTTCTAGCCTCTATGCAGGACATTTTACCAAAGAGCAAGGATAACAAAATTAATAATATACTAATGAATGACTGTCACTCCAGACCCGGATCCTCTTAAAGATTATGTTTATAATAATATTTAAACAAATTTAAGATAACGTACAACAAATTGTATATAAAATATATTGAGTTGTGAAGTGACAGAGTGGTATTGACTTATTAAACCTCTGGATACTTTGTATTTGTTATTAAAGGAAAATTGAATGCCTGACATCACTAACAGCCTTGGTCATTCTAGGGAGGTAAATATTTAAGAGATACATGTGATAAGAAATTTAGAAAGTAGAATGAAATAATACAGTAATGGCCATTTGAGAGTGATGGACCCTGAAAAGACCATTACTTTACTTTAGTCAGATACCAACACTAACAAAAGACATATAGAGCCAGATGACTTCTGAACGGAGCCACGCAGATTTACACCAGCTGAGAATCTGGCTCAATTACATTAATTAAAAGGAGACCAGAACCAAGGGTCTGTATCCAATAAATTGATTAAAAACTGACTAATTTAGTGAACTCAAAAAGTAATTGTAAATGGGGAATCATCATCCAATGTGGGTGTTTCTAGTGCAGTCCCACAGGGATCTGTTCTTTACAAACATTATTCAATATCTTCTTCAGTGATCTGGAAGAAGATATAAAATCACCGGTGGCAAAGTGTGCAGATAACACAAAAATCAGTAGAGTAAAAATAATGATTAGGATAGTTCCACAGAGCAATTTGGATCCGATGATAAGTTGGGCTAACCTGAATAATATGCATTTTAATACAGACAAATGCAGTGCCATAAGTCTAGGGGGTTGGGGGTGGGAAAGGTCGGTCACACTTGCAGGATGGGGAGCTGTCTCCTGGAAAGCAGTGACTCTGAAAAGAACTTTTGGGCCATGATGGATAATGAACATGAGCTCCCAGAGCAATGCTGTAACTAAGAGGGCTAATGTGATCTTGGGATGTATAAGCAGGGGAATATCAAATAGGCGTAGGAGGGTTATAGTGCCTCTGTATGCTGATGAAACCATTTCTTGAATACTGTGTCCAGTTCTAGTATCAACACTCAAAAAAAGGGCTCAGCATGAGACACAAGAATGATTTGAGGTTTGGAAAATCTACATTAAAGTGAAAGTTTTAAGAAAGTCAACCGTTTAGGTTATCAAAGAGAAAGCTATGAGGTGACTTGATCACAGTCTTTAACTACCTGCGTGGGGAGAAAATTTTTGGTAGTAGAGGTAATTTAGTCTAGCAGACAAAGGCATAACAAGATCCAATGGCTGAAAACTGAAGCTAGATAAATTCAGATTGAAAAAAAAAAAGGCACGATTTTAAACAGTGAGGGTAATTAATCATTGGGACAACTTGTTGTGGTGGGTTTTCCATCACTAGAAATCTTTAAAATAAGATCAGATGTTTCTCTAAAAGATAAACTCTAGCTCAGCTAGAAGTCCTGGGCTCGATGCAGGAATTATTGGGCAAAGTTTTATGCCCTGTGTTATGCATGAGGTCAGATTAGATGATCAAAATGGTCCTTCTAGCCTTAATATATCCTAACTCCATTGAGGTCAGTGGCAAAACTCCCATTAACTTCACTGGCAAGAGGACTTGACCCAAAGTCCTTCCAATTAGTATTGCAGCTTCTCCAAGTGCTGAAACCAAAAACGTTCTCATGGTAATTACATGGAAACATACTGTAATAAACTATGGTAATGGGTTTATTTGCAAGAGCAACACACGCGCATGTGATGCGCTGGTCAAAAATGTTTCTATTTTTTTTTTTATGGAGAATTGGGTTTTCAACTAAAAATTTGTCAAGGAAAGTGCCTGATTTCTGTGAAATTTTTTTACTTTTTGGCCAAAAAGCGTTTGGTTTTTGGAAACTTGTTTTTTCAATGAGAAGTTGAAATTCAATGGAAAAATACCCATTTTCTGACCAGCTCTACTTACATGTTTAGGAACCAATAATTAAACTGAATTTATTACAAATAAATAGTCAGTTGAAGAGGTGTTGACAGTATCATAGTAGCAACTCTGTAGTTAAGGTTTAGTGATGTCTCTTTTATTTTAAGTCCCTGTGCTCAGCTACTTATAATTTTCTCAAATTCTTTTTGGGCTGAAACTTTTCACTCTTTGCCTTAGCCCAGAGATGACTTTTAAAGGAAACTCTGAAGAAAATTTAGAGTTTTCTGAAGTTGAACAAAAAACTCGGGCTTCAGTTATTTTGTAAAAAATTCATTTGGACTTTTACAACTAGATATCTCAAAATTAGCTTTGTTTTAATTCAATAATGCATGCTTTCCCTTGTTTGAAGAAAGATGGATCTGAATGTAACTTTCTTTACTGATTTCAGCACATACCAAAGTATGATGTTCTGTGTAGTCATAGATTCAGATACGAGTATTCATAGATTCAGATACTTTTTTCTGTGAACGTTCTCTTAGCCTCAAACAACTCTACATGACTGTATAAGAATGGTGAGACCTTTCTAGCCATCATCCAGTCAAGGTATGTGTACCTGCTAAAGTTTAGACTTGTTATCCAGGGTGAGTTTTCCTAATGCATCCTTTTTCTGTAAGAGTAATCTTTTCAACTTTTCCTGCACAACGAGCATTTTAAGGATGATTTATATCTGACGTGCCTTTATTTGAGTTTTAGAGGATTCTTGATTAATTATGATAAATCATGGAAGTCTTGGTATGTTGCAACTAGAAAGCCATTGACTGGATACTTGAAAAGGATTAGCTGCCTTGGTCTGAGCATACCTGATATTGTCTAAAAATTTTCAAAAGGTAAGCAGAGCTGGGCCTGTATCGGAAACCTTCATAAAAAAATCAAAATAGGATAAATTAATGGGATGGGTGGTAATGAAGAGAAAGAATACTGAGGATTCAGAAGCAGAGCTTTAATTAGAACAGTTTGGTGCTACCATAAAATATTGTTGTTAAAGGAAAGATAAACAAAACCATAAGATACCTGAAAGAAGAAAGGATGATCATTGGACACTTCTTACATTTCCACATCGCTCAGCATGGATTATGGGTCACATAAGGCCATCTTCACACAAAGAAAGAGAAGAAAAGATGGAATGGTTTCAGGATCCTCATCTTGAATACTTGAGAATCATCAAGCAGCAGTTTTGGTAAGAAACCATAGTAAAAAACAAGAGTTTCCCATCTAGAACACTCTGTTCACTGGTCAGACTTGTTTCAATGTGTAGCACCTTCTTGGAATATTCTGATCCCCAAGAATGGTAGAGTCCACTGGCTGCTCCCTTTGAAGTGATTCTGTAACTCATTTTAGTGCCAGTGGGCCAGGCTTCATTAAGCTCTTTCATTTGATGGCAGGACTTCTGAATATGCAGTGCCTCCTTCTAGTAGTCAGGTGAATAAATCCATGCACAAACCCTATTACCTCTAGGATATTAACGTATTTAAAAGGAATCTAGGACCAGTTGATCATAAGAAGAAACAAATAATTTAATAGGGGAAAGGACTTGGCTAAATTAAACTGAGCCAGGAGCCGGTGAACAGAGGGGGGGGGGCCAGGATCCATTGCTGTCTCTGGCATCATTATGCCAGCCACAAGGCAACTGACCAGGCTGAGAGCCCAGAAGTAGGAGCAGGTCAAGGATACCGCTCCTACTGGCAGCTGAGCCAGAACATGGAGAAAGGCAGCGACCCCAAAGGCCTGGGCCCTCTCTGACCCCCAGCCCCTTGCCTATTCTTATATTCTTTCATCTCCACGTTGGCTTTTTTGGAAGGATGAGGGCCTCAGTCTCAGATTTTGTCCCAGACCCTCTAAATCTCCATCACTTGGAGAGAGTTCTTACAGAGACAGAAAAACACCTTCCGTCACTGTTGTCTGCATCTACACTACGGGGTTACAGCAGCATAGCTATGGCACCACACCTATGTTGATGTAGCACCCTGCAGTGTAGATATGGCTAGAAATTACAACAGGATTGGGCTTGTAACCCCATAGAAATCATAATTCAATGGGAGCAGGATTGGGTCCAAACCTATATACAACAAAAAACATTGATAACTTTGCTTAATTTCAACTTACTTTTTCCAAAATGGCCAGTGCATGAGTTTACAAGGCGATTTAACTGTTTGGAAAGTTTGTAGGCATGGTAACAAACCAATTTTGAGCTATTGAGAAAAGTTAGGCAAATATAAACTTCAAATTAGGGAAACTTTTTACTAACCAATAACTCAAAAACTTCATGACTGGTTTTCTTCAAACTCTGCAGAACTATTCTCCTTTGCCATTAAATTTGCTAATTTTCAGGCAAAACCAGTTTTCCAAGCCAAAGTTATTGGGGGGGATGGACTAAAATAGGGCTTTATAAGTTTTACATTGTTTTGTTTTTGAGTGCAGTTATGTAACAAAAAAACCCCCCAAACTGACGTTTGTAAGTTGCGCTAAAGAGATTGCACTTCAGTACTTGTATGAGGTGAATTGAAAAATACTATTTCTTTTATCATTTTTACAGTACAAATGTTTGTAATAAAAATAATATTAAATGAAAGCGCAACTTACAAATGTCGGTTTTTGGTTGTTGTTTTTTGTTACATAACTGCATTCAAAACCAAAACAACGTAAAACTTTAAAGCCTACAAGCCCACTCAGTCCTATTTCTTGTTCGGCCAATCGCTCACACAAACAAGTTTGTTTACATTTATGGGAGATAATGCTGGCAACTTCTTATTTACAATGTCATCTGAAAGTGAGAACAGACATTCACATGGCACTTTTGTAGTTGGCATTGCTAGGTATTTACGTGCCAGATATGCTAAACATTTGTATGCTCCTTCACGCTTTGGCCACCATGCTTCCATGCTGATGACGCTCGTTTAAAAAAAAATGCGTTAATTAAATTTGTGACTGAACTCCTTGAGGGAGAATTGTATGTCTCATGCTCTGTGTTTTACATGCATACTGCCATATATTTCATGTTATAGCAGTCTCGGATGATGACCCAGCATGTTGTTCATTTTAAGAACACTTTCACTGCAAAATGCAAAGAAGGTACCAATGTAAGATTTCTAAAGATAGCTACAGCACTTGACCCAAGGTTTAAGAATCTGAAATGCCTTCCAAAATCTGATCGGGATAGGGTGTGGAGCATTCTTTCAGAAGTCTTAAAAGAGCAACACTCCAATGCAGAAACTACAAAACCCAAACCACCAAAAAAGGAAATCAACCTTTCTGCTGGTGGCATCTGACTCATGATGAAAATGAGCAGGTGCTGGTCTGCACTGCTTTAGATCGTTATCGAGCAGAACCCATCATCAGTATGGATGCATGTCCTCTGGAATGGTGGGTGAAGCATGAAGGGACATATGAATCTTTAGCGGATCTGGCATGTAAATATCTTGCAACATTGGCTAAAACGGTGCCATGTGAAGCCTGTTCTCACTTTCAGGTGACATTGTAAACAAGAAGCGGGCAGCATTATCTCTTGCAAATATAAACAAACTTGTAAACAAAAAGGGACTTGCTGGCCACCGCTTCCTGCAGCTCCCATTAGCCGGGGACAACGAACCACAGCCCCTGGGAGCTGTGGGCGGCCGTGCATGCGGACGGTCAATGTAAACACTGTCTCACGGCCTGCCAGCAGATTACCTTGATGGGCCACAAATTGCCCATCACTGGCATAAACTTTGCATCCCTGATCTTGGTCGAGGCCTCTCGGTATTAGTCTAAAGCTAATTAGTATTGCAAATATTTGTACGGTTAAAAAAAAAACTGGGGAAAAAGTGATTTTTAAAACAACCACCTTTCAGACATTCTTTATTTAATGTCAAGTAACAAGAAAGGGCACAATCCCAACTATATTATGTATTAATTTATACACAATCCCAACTCTTTTCCTTTGCTGGACACTTTTAACATACACACAAAATTAAAAGACTTCATTAAAGTAATCTTCTAATGCATAAGAAGAGTAAGTTAATTTGCATAGGTAAGTTTATTTTCTTCACTGTTTCAGTACCTATTAGTAGTCTAAACCATATGGCTTATATAGCTACTACATAAGTCTTTTCAGCAGAAATATATGACTATTCCTAAACAATTTCACATGATACTCTAACATTCTCCAGTACAGTTGGAAAAAGATGATAGTGAATATATAGTGCAAAAGATTACATACATTCTTCAAATTGTTTTAAAACTATCTAAAGTGCTTAGATGGGTGTCAGTATAAAATTACATAGTGTAAAATCTTAAAGAGAACCAATGTGCCATGCCCCTTATTGTGTATGTTTTAATAGTTGGTGTGGCTATTTGTACAGTATTTTATTTGTATTTATATTCCATAAATCATATAGTGAGTTTGGTTAGTTAATATATAGGGGAATATATATACTCATACATTTAATTTAGCAGTTTGTATATACAATATATATCATTTGGCTACATTGATGTTTGACTAGGCAATTTGTTTGAACTGATAAGTGGTAACTTTAATGTGGAAGCATCCAGTTCACTTTTACAAATCTGTTTGAAATGTATCTAGTTCAATAAGTAATATACGTGAATTAGGTGAGAAATATGGTTGAGAAAGCAATATATCAGAATCAGTAGGTGATATCACCCACTGAACTTCATCTGCACTATACCATTTAATAGGTATATCTTTTCCTATGAGTAATACATTCTTTTCAAATGTGCAGTATAGCAGTTTCAGTATAAACTATTTAAAATTCACCGAGCAGTGCATTTATTTTAGTATGATCTATGCATTTAGGAGCAATACACATTAAAATTCAGTTACTTAAACCAACATTCCAGGCTGCAGATGTCACAGTATTTTTGAATTTTAAGAGAAATGATTCTTCCTCACATTGTATTCACAGTTTCAGAGTAGCAGCCGTGTTAGTCTGTATCCGCAAAAAGAAGAACAGGAGGACTTGTGGCACCTTAGAGACACAGAAACTCCACGTACTTTGAGGAAGTTCTCAGTAATGTATTTGTCTTGGAGATATGAGCAATATTGACTCATGGAAACTGTCACATAATGCTCTACGGAACAAAGTCAGACCTGACAGTTCTGAAGGCGTAACCATATCGGTCACTGAATGGTTAAAACCCTTTTTCCTATAAACTGAAAAGAGGTTACCTCAGGTTAATTATAGACACCTGAGTCCAGTTAAGGGCAGCCTATAACCTTTAAAAACCATCTGGGTTGCAGGCATGCAGAGACAATGGTGGCCCTGAGCAACCAGTCCTACAGGATGAACTTTTGCTGGAGGAGCAGGTGTTACCTCAGGAGGATACTTTGTCTGCTGTTACTGTCTCATGCTCCCCATTTGACAATTCTGTGACCCCCCAGCTCCTCCAGTTCCAGAGAATTTTTAATCCTATCAAGACCTACTCGGGAGAATGCTTTGGGCATACAAGCTGAACTGGTCCAATAGAATACCCACAAGCTGTTGGATGTTCTTCAGGTGCTGCCCCTGGCAGAGTAGCCCTCCCTATTAATGAGGCCTTTGGAGCCACCAAAGACCCTATGGCACACAACAGCTTCCTTAGCTCCTACAGCTAAGTATGCAGACAAATTTTACCATGTCCTGATGCAAGGCTTTGAGTTCTTTTATTCGCATCCTTCCCCAAACTTCCTGGTAGTTACAGCTGCCCATTAGAGGTGTGTCAATGAAGATTTAAATTAACTCCCCACCCCCCCTACCCCCAAAAGCCCAAGATTCTTTATTTGTTGGGGGGAGAAATTTATTCTACCTACACTCCCCAGATGTGTATAGTGAACCAGCAGGCACTGTTGGCTAAATATGATTTTGTGAATTGGGATACTATGCCCAAGTTTATGGACAAACTGCCTGAATATGATGTTGTGGATGCTTCTTTTAGGGTGATGGCCTGTGCAATAACAATGAAAAGAGCCTTGTGGTGACATAACTTGGGTATAACAAACTATAGAGGACTTCCCCTTTGATGGGCATTTTTTGTTTTCTGACAAAAAAGGCAAGACTTTGCATCCATTTAAGGATTCTTGTGCTACCCTTCTCTCATGCTACACTACACCCAGTTCCCAAAAGATGTCAGTATAGTCTCCGTATAGCAACAGTACTACAGGCACTTTTATGCTTCAAAACAATATGATTTTTCCAGGAGAAAACAGACACAAAGAAGGAGGTCCTCCAGCTCCAATTCAAATCATCTGGCTTGTCCTCAATGATCTGTTGGGCAGCAGCCAGCGCATTTGATTTCTCTCTTGAGGACAGCAATACAGTTGTCTCTGATCTTCCAGCTATCTTTCTCCGCCCCTCCGCTCAGGTCCCCCGACCATCTGGGGACAGATTATCCCACTTCCTCAATGCTTGGGAAGCCATAAGGATGAACAAGCAGGTCCTAAGCACTGTGAGACTAGGATACCATGTCCTTTTTCATGGACCCTTTTCATGAATCAGAGCTTGTTCAAGAAGTTCAGACTGTTCACTCTAGGGAACATAGAAGAAGTTCCCCTTCCACATCATGGAAAGAGTTTTTATCATACTTTCTGATCCCCAAGTCCAAGGGAGGTCTAAGACCCATAGTGGACCTTCGGAAATGCAACAATTAATCAAATACATGAGAGTTTGCATGGTTTCCCTAGCATGGATTCTTCCTTCCCTGGATCTCGATTTGCTGCCCTCGAGCTTGGGGTCACATACTTCCATGGGCAGGGCTGCCAAGTCACAGAAACACCACTATCAGTAGGACACCACTATCAGTATACAGTACTTCCTTTTGGCCTGTCATAGGACCCCTGTGTACTTACAAAATGCCTGGCAGTTGTGGCAGCCTTTTTGAGGAGTTAGGGAAGGAAGTTCATGTCTTCTCTTATCTGGATGATTGGCTGCTGTAAGGCAGATCCGAGCATCAGTTTCTTCAGTGTGTCCAGTTCATGGTCAGTCTCTTCAACCATCTGGGACTTATTCTAAACAAATAAAATAAACTTTGGTTCCTGCACAGAGAATTGAGTTCATTGGGGCCCTACTCAGTTATACAAATTCAATGGTCTTTCTTCCTCAAGATAAGTTTCAGTCCATTCACCAGTTACGCCTGTCTTTTAGGCCACATCCTTCCCCCACAGATTGGATAGGTCTGACACTAATACGCCACATGGCCTTATGTACCAGTGTGATGATGCTTATACAGGAGAATGTGATGGGTTGCATTAACAACTTTGAGCGTCCCCCAGTGCCTGGGCACAGCGTTGCTGTTTTCTTCAGCTCCTTACACATCTTGCAGACTATCAGTTGGTCTCTGCAGGTCTTCTCTGGCTGGATCACACAGTTCAAATCCTTTCTAGGGTACAACAAACAAACTCAAATAGAAACAGTTCCTTGCCCTTCAGGATCAATTATAACCTAAAATAGTTTCTTACCCATCTGGGATGAATTAGACTCATTGACTTTAAGGTCAGAAGGGACCATCATGGCCACAGAACCTCACTCACCCCTAACTTCTGGCTGAGTTAATGAAGTCCTCAAATCATGGTTTAAAGACTTTGTTACAGAGAATTCACCTTTTACACTACTTTGAACCTGCAAGTGACCTGTGCCCCATGCTGCAGAGGAAGGCGAAAACCTCCAGGGTCTCTGCCAATCTGACCTGGGGGGAAATTCCTTTCTGACCCCAAATATAGAGATCAGTTAGACCCTGATCATGTGGGCAAGACCCAACAGGCAGATAGCTGGGAAAGAATTATCTGTAATAACTCAGAGCCCTCCCCGTCTAACGTCACATCTCCAGCCATTGGGGTTTTTTGCTACTGTCAGTTGCCAGTGGGCCACATGCCATGGTAGGCAATCCCATCATACCATATCCTCCATAAACTTATCAAGCTCTTGAAACAGCTAGGTGTTTTCCCCCCACTGCTCCTCTTGGAAGGCTGTTCCAGAACTTCACTCCTCTGATGTTTGAAAACCCCTTCGCCTTATTTTGAGCCCAAACTTGATGATGGCCAATTTATATCCATTTGTTCTTGTGTCCACATCGGTGCTTAACTTAAATAACTCCTCTCCCTTGCTAGTATTTATCCCTCTGATGTTTTTATAGAGAGCAAACATATCTCCCCTCAGCCTTCTTTTGGTTAGGCTAAACAAGCCAAGCTCATTGAGTCTCCTCTCATAAGGTAGGTTTTCTGTTCCTCGGATCATCCTAGTAGCTCTTCTCTGCACCTATTCCAGTTTGAATTTATCTTTCTTAAACATGGGAAACCAGAATTGCACAGTCTTCCAGATGAGGTCTCACCAGTGACTTAGTATCATAGAATATCAGGGTTGGAAGGGACCTCAGGAGGTCATCTACTCCAAGCCCCTGCTCAAAGCAGGACCAATCCCCAACTAAATCATCCCAGCCAGGGCTTTGTCAAGCCTGACCTTAAAAACACTTCCCTGTCTCTACTAGAAATACCTCGCCTGGTGCATCCTAGGACTGCATTAATGTTTCTCATGGCCACATCACATTGATGGCTCATAGTCATCTTGTGTTCAACCTATACATGCAGGTCTTTTTCCTCTCTGTCGCTTTCAACTGATAAGTCCCCTGTTTATTGCAAAAATTATTGTTGTTAGTCTCAAACTGCATGACCTCGCACTCTGCACTATTAAATTTCATCCCATTTCTATTACTCCAGTTTACAAGGTCATCCAGATCTTCTTGTATGATATTCGGGTCCTCCTCCATATTGGCAATACCTCCCAACTTTGTATCTGCTGCAAATTTTATTAGCACACTCTCACTTTTTGTGCCAAATCAGTAAAAAAAATGTTAAATAAGATTGGTCCCAAGACTGACCTCTGAGAAACTCCATTAATAATCTCTTTCCAGCCTGACAGTTCATCTTTCAGTATGACCCGTTGTAGTCTTGCCTTTATCCACCTTTCAATTCTCTCATTAATCCCCATCTTCTCCAAGTTAACTAATAATTTCCCATGTGGAACTGTATCAAATGCCTTACTGAAATCCAGGTAGATTAGATCTACTGCATTTCCTTTGTCTAAAATAATCAGTATCTTCTCAAAGAAGGAGATCAGGTTGGTTTGGCATGATCTACCTTTTTAAAAACAATGTTGTATTTTATCCCAATTACCATTCACCTCTATGTCCTTAACTACTTTCTCTCAAAAATTTTCATAGTAAATCAGCAGGGTTCCTCACACATTCCTGCCCTTGACTGTGTCCAGAAACAGGTCCTCCCTGGCCTGGTTCCTTTGGCTGCGCCGTAGGGAGCATCCTTCCTTACTCCACAAGTTCTAACCAGGAACTGTCTTGCAAGAAGCATACAGCTCCTTTTGTTTCAACCTGCTGGGCCTTGATTGACTGTTGCTGGTCACTACCCTTCTAGCTGCTGGAAGACCAGATTGCAATGGCTCCCAAAATGACTGCTCTTGGGATGCTTCTCTAGGCAAGCCTGGAGGACTAATACTCACTGTTTTTTTTTCCTCTCAGATAACTTTCCTGGGGTGGGGTACAGCAAAACATTGGGGCCGCCAGCAAGGGGCCACAAAGGCCTGGAACACCCAATCACATACCTCCCTCAGCAGAAAGAAACCTGGTCTGGTTCAAGGGTAACATCTCTTACTCTTTTCCCATGAATCTTGCCCTTTCTATGGATTCAAGCAGGGTGACCCCATTGACCATCTTCTCTAGGGTTACTGGCCTAATGCCTTCCTTGATCATTTTTTCCAGCCAGGGAGGTAGTTATTATTTGGCTGCCTCAAGGAAGTCTGCCAGCTCTTTAACCACTTTTCTATTCTCATCAGTGAAGTCTGAGGATACTACAAATCCTATCCCCCATAGTCCTGTGGTTATGTGGTGAATGAACCCCTTTCATTGTCTTCGGGACATTGTAATTCAACGTAAGTTGCACATCTTGTAAATCTAATCCTCCAACAGCATCAGCAGTAATCAACAGCACTGTGCTCTCGCCACTGATAAATCTGTGCAAGACTGCTTTTCTGTCTCTTTAGGAACAGTTTTCTAGGATACACTTGCATGCATGGCCTTCAGACACAAGGACATTTTTCATCCAATCCAGGTCCCTCTTAGGATTTCTAATTATTTCTGATCACATCTTTTTTCCTACAGCCTTCAGTAAAGACTGTATGAAAGGCCATTTCTGAACCTCTTGGACCCACATCACATTGTGTGTGATGATAGCTGTTGAAGAATCATTTTTGTTGTTTTCCCTTGAGAGGTTCTCCTTTGCTTGTAGGCTAGACCTCCTTTCAGTTCCACTTTGATTAGGGCCTTGCATTGCCAATTCCAAATCTCTGGTCTTGGAGAGGAGCATCTTTTCTGTTGCATTTTATCTCCTCCTTGGGCCTGCTTTTTTTCCTCTTCAGCATAGCAACTTCCCTTTCCAGGGCCTTGTTTGTCTTGTGCCTGACATTCCCTAGAGCTCAATTCCATCTTGAGGGCTGCCTGTGTACTTTCTAGTCATTCGATTCTCTTATCTCTGGTTTGGATAACCTGTGACTATTGAAGTACTTTTTCCATGAAGCTCCCTCAGCTCATTCTGTAACAGGAAGTGGTGGTGTTTGTTCATTGCCATCCTCATTTATCCTCAGGCGGGCTAACACTTGCTCTTGCTTTTTGGTTTGAGCCTGATCCAGTCCCTTGAAGAGTGTATTTCCTCTAGCTCCTGCAAGGCTACAGAATGATAGGGTGCTGGATGTGTCCAAAATTCAGTATGTTCTCGAATGCTAACGCTTATTATTACTTACTATTTGTATTACCTTAGTGCCTAGGAGCCCTATATGTGGACCAGGACCTCATTGTGCTAGGTGCTGTACAGTTGATCTTTTAGTTAGCATCTCTTGTCAGTAGATGGGACAAATTTTGAAAAATTAATTTCAATTTTTAAAGTGCCTCTTGTAAACCTACACACTATACAAAATGTAACACTACATTCAAAAAATGATTTCCACACTAAATTGCCCTACTTGTCCAATGTGATTTATATAACAAATGATCAACAATGTTTCAGACTTCAAAAAAAAAATAGAATGAACAAATGCCTGTCAAGCTACCACTTTCCCTCATGGAAATGTCCATCCACAAAAAATTAGCTTTTAAGAATGACCAGAAAGTCATCAAATCCTGGCTCTTACAGACCAAAGGACAGAAGTGATTTCCACAGTTCATTTGTCCTCATGAAGAACATCTTGCCAACAGCCCCCTTTCTTTTTTTTTTTTCAAGACAATACCACATAGAATACCACACAGAGAGGTGATTGATCAACAGGCCAGGGCCCAAACCATTTAAGGTTTTAAGGGCAAATTAATCAGCAACCAATGCAGATCTCCAAGCACAGTACCTGTAATTCGACCATTTCTGGCAGATATTCTAGTAGTGAAAACTGAGAAAAAAATGAATGTCTTATTAGAAGAATTACTGGGTCTCTTACTGAGATTTCTATCATGTCAGAATAACATACCGCCGCCAGTTTGATGCAATCCAGATGATTTTTAGCTCTTTCTTTTTTTGTTTTGTTTATTGTTTTTAGATGAGGAGATCCACTAATGCTCTTCCAAGATAGTAAATTATCATGCAAAAGACAAAATAAACTCTGTTCCTCCTTGTTCACTGTCTACAGACTATTCTACTTCTGTGCTTGGAAACAGGGATCCTTTTATGTGAACTGCCCTGACTGGTGATACATTGGCTTGTGCTGAACTGAATGGTAGGATTACTGGTTGCAAATTGGAACTCCTCACACCATCTTATTTGTTCAGTAAAGGATATGCAGTCCAACAAAATGAGATGATACTGGCTTTGCAGTTGTTTTTGTAGCGCTGACTGAGATGGATGTATTATTGTTCTCAGCTTCAGGGAATTTATGCTGCTTGGATTGTGTGTTCCTCCAGTGACTAGAATCCTTGCCTGATGTGTTTCTATACAGCTTCCCATCCTTTTAAGCACCCATCACTGCTCTTTCACAGTATGAAAGTAATGTTCCCTATATAATGCAGTTCATATTTGTCCATTATTTTTAACTGTTTGCATGATTGTTTCTGGCACCAGGAAGAAATGTTGGGAGACAAACCTCTTGATAAAACAAGTTGTTTAACAAGAACTATTACAAAAACGTCATATGCTCTTTGCATTAGTTTCATAAATTATACCATCAGTCTCAGCAGTCACAGAAGGTTATCTATATGCACTTTTAGAAATCTGTCTTCTGATAAAATTGCTCTCCCATTTTTGTTGTCTGTGTTCACTGTATGGTGAGCTATTCTCTGACTGTAATAGACTACTCTTTTACATATTACAAATTCATGCATCCAGCTCTATTATAATGATCTACTGTAAGTTGCTTTATTTGCTTCTTCCCGTGAGCCTGTTTTTATTATAACAGTATCTAGAAATAAGGGGGAAATCCCTCTTTCTCAATTCTGTTATTACAACTACTAGGATTTTGTGGAGATGGACTTTGGGATATTTCCTGTGGATTGCTTGCATAGGAATAAATATAGATACATCCAGTAATATATCCTTCCCATAGCAGTGATATAATAAATCTGGTCACACTGAAGATATTATTGCCAATGTGTACATCATAAACATGGTTTATCAAATTCAACACAGCATGAACGGCTTGATCTGTACACCAGAGGAATAGTATATGATGGAACTCACTTAACTATTTCTATCTCAAACACATTTAAATAGCTATTATCATGTTCATTTATTTTTGTGTTTGTAAAAGTTAGGAATGGAATGAAAGATATTCCCTCTGTTTTTAAAAACTATCAGATATCTTTGAAATATCACCTCTGTTCTTGTTACTGGGATAACATTGTGGTTGGCACTCTATAAATAGATGGATAACCCATCCTCCCATTGCCTCTTTAGCAAATGGAGTCAAAGAGTATATCCCCTTTAAGAACAATGCCCCGATATTTAGTGAACTTTTGATACCCTCCTTTTGTTTTGTTAATAGTGAAAGCGTTCAAAATAATACTTGTAATAACTTTAATACAAATTAATAGTATATTTCCTGATGTTACCTCTGTTTCATAATATTACTCTTCCATGCTCAGAATATTTATTGATTAGCTCTCTAGTCAGAGGGATGTAAGAAAAATGTTTTCTGTAAGTCATAGCTGCTGAGAGATTATAATTTTCTTTTTCAGTATGCTGTTTCTTCATTTTCCCAGTGCTTTTCCTAAAAATTTTGCTGAGACATATCAGTTTTGCATATCTGCACATCTTCAAGGAATGGGGGCATAGCTGTCTCCTCAGTATAGCATTGGTGAAAAATGCGCTTTCTGAAAACTTCAATGCATGAAAAAAAGAAGATGGTGTTTGGGAGCTCTTACAGACTCTGGTTTAAAGCTTCATCCTTGAATAACTTTTGTTTTATTATGATACTGTGGCATGGGAGAAATAAATTGAAGTCTGCAAGATACCTCGTAATGTCAGGATATTTTTCCTTAGGGAAAACTCTTTTTAATCCTTTGGGTCCTTTTTTTGGAGAGGAGGTGGGGAGGAGCATGGAATCCTTTGGATGATGTGACTGAATCATGAACTAATAACAAAATGGCTGTTTGGAGTGTGAAGGTAAGGAAGTTTACCTGTCAAATTCTAGTTCCTTCTTGCTTGGTGTTGCCTGAATAGAATGTTCCCACTCACTTTTAATTCATGAGTTTTAGAGCTTTGCCCCAGTCCAGACATACAATAGGAAACTGCATATCTGAAAACAGTAGGGCTCGACCTGGAGAAAGATATAGGTGAATATGCATGTTCAAACTTTTCTTACCTCTGCCATTTGAAAAAAATAATTGCGACCCCAGTTAAAATAAATTCTGAGATAAAGTAGGAACATACAATCTTTTTTTTTTTTCAGTCTAAGGACTAGGGAGAAAATAGGAGTCCCAAATCTTGATTTATATTGGGGTGTCACTTATTATCCTTTTGTCCACAATTTGGCTCTAATCCTGCAAGGATGTACACATGAATAGTCTTACTGAAGTGAATATGATTATTTGCATGTGTAAGTGTGTGCAGGATTGGGGGCATAATCATTTCATATATTTTACTACTTTCCCTTCCCTTTGACTGTATTTACAAAAAATAATAAAAAGAATAAGGTAAGGTTTTCCTGCATTTATTTAGCAGGAAAAGATTTCCTGACTCTGTCCCTTTAAAAACAAATCACAGTGACCTTCCTTAGCAACCTTGTTGCTAAGATGGACATTTTTGTTATGCCAGACTGTTGACTGCAACTTCAGAAGTACTGCCTAAGAAAACCAAGGTATGACTCAATTGTTTCCCTTTTGGGTCTTTTTAAAAATCCCCACATTCTCCATTTTTCATTAAAGAGAGAAATGTAAGAAACAGAAAATCTCAAAGTGATTCTCAAGGTAATTTAATTTTAAAAGTGCAATTAGTGATACTCCAGTGTATTTCTGTTTTCAGCTTTAAATTGTCTAGAGATAGACAACTCTTATGCTACTGAAAAAGTTTAAATCTCTTGCATTCTAGTATAGATAAAGGCATTCAATTATGCATTATACTTTTTTTAAAGACTTCTGCTATGGCACTTAATTTCAGGAAATATTAGAACAGTTATAGTAAGGACATTTTTATATGCTAAGATATCCCTTAGTCACTTTCGCCTACACACAGGACTATTTTAATTTGGTTTTCCAAAGTGATATTTATGTGCTATATATTAAAATGCTATAACTTTTCAATGTAATATTAGTAGGCCTTGAAATATATTTCATGTGAGTGGTGCAAAGAAGTTGCAGTTTTCAATTATATCATTATGCTTAGCAGTAGTGTGCTCTGAGCTAGTATGCAGGGAATTCATCTCTGATCTGGTGTTGAGGTTTATGCAGAAATGGAGGGAGATACAGCTTGCAACCATATAATCTGAGTTCTCATTTGGGTTTAAGAGTGCCTTGAGCAGATTTAGCTGAAATTGATTACTTGCTGACATAAACTGAATGGCTATTAAGAGCTCTTAAACCAAAGTTACCATACAAGGAGGTTGCACCTCTTTAGCTAAATCATTTTCTAACAGTTTGAGTTAAATCACTACAACTTCATCATGTAGACAAAGCTTTAAACACATCTGTACATTTCAGATTTGGCAAGAGTGAAATGCAAAGTGAACCCAGCTAAGAGTGAGAAGAAAGGGACCCCAATCTTGCAATAGACTCTATATGGACTAACAATGGGCAGTTTGTATAAAATTTACAGCAATAGGCAACTTGTATACAATTTATATTTGTTAATTTGATTCACTCTGATAGGGAATTATTAAATAAACTTGCAGATATATTTTGAAGGTCCTGGCTACAAATAGCAGAACATTATTTAGTTTTCAAAATCGTAAAACTGTTTTTTGAAGTGTTAAATACTTTAACATGTCACTTTAAATTAATAGGGTCCACGTGGGTGCAGAGGTGTGCCTTTGTGGAGTCTGTTGCATGACCAGTGCATAATCATTAAATGTGTACATCTGATTATAATATAACTAATAATTCCTGTATTACTTGTGACAGCCAGGTATTGATTGTTGCAAACATGAATTTCAATGAAGAATCCCAGATGATGGCTATGGAGGTTAGTCTGATTAGTTTAATTATTAAGGCAAAGATGGTTTATGGGGTTTTCTTTCTCTGAACATTATAGGGTTTTGTTCATATCACACTTTTGCCAGTTACCCAAATAGTAATATAATGGTCTCTTAATATAGCAGTTAATTGTCCCTTGGGCACATGCAAGTGACTCTCATTCTAACTGACGGGGGTTATTAAGAAGAGAAAATGTCTTTCTGTGCAGAAAAATCATAAACATAACACAATGTGCTATAAACTTTTTAACTTATACCAGTTTTTAATTTTGTTGCTAAATCACTGATCATAAGATGCTTTTGCTTTTTATTAAAGCTAATGTTAAAAAAATCATATAATATATAGGTTGAGAAAAGAGTGTCTGTACATAGGGGTATAGTGCTTAGATTATTCACAAATATAAAATTGGTTTTTAAAAGTTATATGATACCTAGAGTATATAATCAGCAATAACCCAAGTTTAGGTGAATAGATTTAACAATACAGTTTAGATATGAGAATCCGAATACTCGGGTACATCACTCATGAAAAGTTGTACAGAGATTTGGTTGTGGAAACAGGGCTGGCCTTACCATGAGGCGAACTGAAGCGACTATCTCAGGTGCCAGAATGTGGGGGGGCGCCACTAGGACCCAGAGTGTAGAAAATTGTGTCTGCTGCTGGTGCATATATATTCTCTCTGCTCTAGATGCACAGAGATAATGGAGTGCTATGCTGGAGGAAGGAGGGCACAAGAGACATAACAGGCAGGCAGGAGAAAAAGCGAGAGGGAATAACAGAAAGCAGCAGGAGATGCAGGGAGAGAGGTAGGGTGACCAGATAGCAAGTGTGAAAAATCGGGACCGGGGTGGGGGGTAATAGGAGCCTATATAAGAAAAAGACCCAAAAATCGGGACTGTCCCTATAAAATCGGGACATCTGGTCACCCTAGAGAGAGGGGGGGAGGAGCCTCTTATATAGCTCTCTAGCACCCCCAGGAGCTTGGACTGATTAACACCAGCTTCTCAGGGAGCTTCCTGTTTCCTGCTGCTTCCCTGAATCCACTTAAGGAGAACAGGCAGTCAACTGAAGTAGTAGGAGCCAGTTAAGCCCTTAAGATGCTGATATCTTCCCTCACTCAGGCCCTGCTACCAGCCTGCTTATTTGTCTCCTTCAATTGAGTGTTGAGAGCCACTATAGCTGGCACAGAACAGCAGTCATGAGTGAAAGAAGAAAACGCCCCTCTGGGGCAGCATTCAGAAAAAGAAAGAAAGCAAAGGAAGCTTTTCTATCTAAGCAGGAAGGAGCTCTCCTGAGATACATAGACACAAATGTTCACAGTGAGTCTTCCAGCCCCAGTGAGGATGTGAGTGGTGAGGAGATGCCTGATCTTCCAGTTAGTCAGAGTGCAGATGACCTGGCAGCTACTGCAGCATCCATATCTCCATCTCAAATGGATATAACCATGTATATTCCTGAAGAAAAGTGTAGATCAGAGAAGAGTGTGGTGGAGGCGCAAGAAACAGCTGCTGCTGAGTTTAGTCCCTTAAGTCTAGATGATCCAGGACTGTGGACCCACTTGAGCCCGAGGGACTTCCTTGTACTGCATGGGCCACAGCAAGTGAAAAACTTCATGTTCCACAAAGACAATGAAAATAGAAGTTTCCATCCAACACATTATTGGTGTGAAATCCCCAATGGTGACAAAGTGGAGAGGCCATGGCTTATGTACTCAAAAACCCAGAATGCTGCATACTGTTTTTGTTGCAAACTCTTCCAGTCTAATGTTCCAGCCACATTGGATTCTACAGGAACAAAGGACTGGAAAAATCTGGCTAGAAATCTGGCATGCCATGAGAAGGCAGCAAATCACCAGAGTGCATTCTATAGGTGGAAAGAGCTTGAGATTAGACTAAGGTTAATGGCCACCATAGATGATCAGCATCAAGAGAAGATTGCATCAGAGTCTCTTTACTGGCAAAATGTTCTGAAAAGGCTCATTGCCATTGTGAGAATGCTTGCTACCCAAAACCTAGCACTGCATGGCACTTCAGATCAACTGTGTGTGCCAAACAATGGAAACTTCCTTAAAATGTGGAGCTGATGGCTGAGTTTGATGCTATACTCCAGGAGCAACTAAGAAGAGTCACCACCCAAGAAATGTACATACACTACTACCTTGGAAAATCAATTCAAAATGAGATCATACAGTTACTGGCAACAAAAGTCAAACAGAAGACTGTGGCAAATCTGAAGTCAACAAGATATTACTCTGTTATTCTGGACTGCACACCTGACATCAGCCATACAGAACAAATTACTTTAATGGTGTGTTTTGTAACAACAACAGAATCTAGTGAAAATATCCCTGCAATGGTGACTGTCAGAGAGCATTTTCTAGAATTTATGGACATTGATGATATTACAGGAGCTGGTATGACAAATGTGCTTCTTAAAAATCTGGAAGATACAGGAATTGCAATAGCTGACATGAGAGGTCAGGGCTACGATAATGGTGCCAACATGAGAGGAAAGAACAGAGGAGTGCAGACATGGATCTGAGAGTTAAATCCTCAAGCTTTTTTTGTCCCATTCATTGAGCTTGGTGGTCAGTGATGCAGCATCAGCTTCAAGTGCGGCTGCTGAATTTTTTAATGTAATTCAAAGCATCTATGTATTTTTCTCTGCATCAACTTATTGATGGCAAATTTTGAAGCAACATCTGGGAACATCCTCTCTGACACTGAAACCACTGAGTGCCACATAATGGGAAAGTTGAGTGGAGGCAATAAAGCCTATCAAACACCAAACTGGGAAGATAGATGATGCCATGGTTGCCATTATGGAGGATAATGCTATGACAGGAACTGTTCGTGGGAGAACAGTGGCAGAGGGAAATGGAATCACCAGAAACATACATAACTTCGAATTTCTGTGTGGCTTAGTGTTGTGGCATGACATACTGTTTGAAATAAATGTTGTAAGCAAGAGACTCCAAGGTGTTGACCTTGATATATCTGGAGCAATAGAACTGGACAAAGCAAAGTCATACCTATAGTCAGGGCCGGCTTTAGCAAGAGCGGGGCCCGATTCCGGCCGGAGCTCTGGCCAGGGTCGCGGGGCTTGGGTCCGGCCCGGAGCCGAGCTGTGGGGGCCAGAGCCGAGACGAGCCGCGGGGGCGGGCCAGGCCGGAGCCGAGCTGAGTGGGCTGGGCCCGAGCCGAGCTGAGTGGGCTGGGCCCGAGCCGAGCCCGAGCCGAGCCAAGCAGCAGGGGCCGGAGCCGAGCCGAGCCACGGGGGCCGGGCCGGGCCGAGCCGCGGGGGCCGGGCCAGGCCGGAGCCGAGCCGGGTCATAGCTGCTGAGGCCGGGGGTGCTCAGACGGGGGGCGAGGCCTGGCCGTGGGGGCCAGAGCCGAGCCGGGTCAGAGCCGCTGAGGCCGGGGGTGCTCGGCCGGGGGGCCAGGCCTGGCCGCAGGGGGCCGGGCCGGAGCCGAGCCGTGGGGGCCAGGCTGGGCCGAGCCACGGGGGCCTGGCTGGAGCCGAGCTGCGGGGGCCTGGCTGGAGCCGAGCTGCGGGGGCTGGGCCGGAGCCGAGCCGGGTCAGAGCCGCTGAGGCCGGGGGTGCTCGGCCGGGGCCGGGCCGGCGCACTTGGACAGAACCGGGGCCAGAGTGAGCTGCTTGGCCGGGCCTGGACTTGGCCGCACCGCGCCTCCCCGGAGCCCTTCTCGCGCCCCCCGCCACCCCAGCTTACCTGGTGCTGCCTGCCCGCCCCTGCTTCTTTTCAGACTTCCCGCAAACCTCTGATTCGCGGGAAGCAGGGGAGGGGGAGGAGCAGGGGGCGGAGTGTTCAGGAGAGGGGAGGAGGGAGAAGTGAGCTGGGGGCGGGGTGGAGAGCTGCGCGCGGGGCCCTCTTAGCGCGGGGCCCGATTCAGCCGAATTGGCTGAATCGGCCTAAAGCCGGCCCTGCCTATAGTCTTACCGGTCAGATGAGGGATTTCAAAACGTTCTGAAGAGTGCACAGAAGTTGGCAGAGGAACTTCACACTGAAGCTATTTTCCCACCCATTCAAGAATACAAGTTACCGAAGAGGAAGACATTTTGATTACGAGGCACGGGATAATCCCATAAGAGACTCCAAACAACAATTCAAAGTTGAATTCTTTAACCAGGTGCTAGATTGTGCAATACAGTCACAGCTGAAGAACGTTTCATGCAACTCATGGAACACAGCGGTATATTTGGGATGTTGTATGATATTCCAAAACTCACTATACCTGAAGATGACCTACACCAATAGTGCAGGGCACTAGGGACATTGTTGACACATGATGACATGCGCAGTATTGATGCGAGTAATTTAGATGATGAACTGAAAGCCCTTTCAAGATACATTTCAGCAAGATCAACTCCAAAGGCTGTTCTGAAATATATGTGCACAAATAAGATGAGCACCCTCTTTCCAAATGCTTCTGTTGGTCTGCGCATACTTCTAACACTTCCTGTAACAGTTGCCAGTGGAGAGCGCAGCTTCTCCAAGCTGAAGTTAATAAAAACACATCTACGCTCCACAATGACACAGGAGAGGCTGGTTGGCTTTGCAACAATCTCATTAGAGCATGAGCTGGCCCAGACTGTGGACCTTCAGCAGGAAGCAGTTCAAATCTTTGCAATCAAGAAGGCAGAGAAAGCACCATTTTGATTATTCAAACAGATAAAAATGTCAGTGTTTACTATGCTGACAAGAAAAGTTACATTTGTTGTTCAGGTGTTTGAAAGTTAAGTGTTACTTACAATTTTTGAACAAGGCATTTTAAGTTGTTAGTTTTCCTTTATTGGGGTAGGTAGCAGAGCAGTACCATGAAAGGAGTAGAACAGGAAGAAGGCAGAATTGAGACCTTTCAAAGTTTTGGCCCAAGCGAGGGGGCATGGGGGCATTTGAGCTCCCCGCCTCAGGTGCCAAAATGTTGTGGGCCGGCCCTGCGTGGAAAGCAAAATATATCAATGAGTGGAGATTGTTCCTCAGTAATTGAGAACTAGGTAGGTTGTCCATTTAGAAAATAAAATTCATGAGGAAAGTGTTTCAGTTACTTTCCTGACTGCGCTTCTCATCGGCACTCCAGCTCATCCCTCCTGGTATTGCCGATGTCCAGTGATGCGTTTAATGTAATGACATCTAAAGAGATTTATTATTGTAGTGCCTGCTATGTGCCAGGCATTTTCCAAATACTCAAAATGGACAGTCCTGACTCTGAGGAGTACACAATCTAAGGACAGACAAGTACCATAGATAGGTTAGGGGAAAGAGAACTGTAATAACAATATGCATGTTATATACAAGTCAACTTGATTACTATAGAAAATATTAAATGTCCACATACATTTTGATGATCATGTGAGTTAGTTACAAAATCAAGAAATTACTCAGTTTTCAAAACCTGTAAAACTGTTTTTGAAATGTTAAAATGACTATTATGTAATTTTGGAGGTAATACTTTGCAGTAATATAGGAGAGTTGTGATGTTTTTTGCAGAAGGTAAGATGATTTGTATGTGTGAATAAACTGCACGTAGGTACCTTTACAAAAGTAGAGTAGCAGACCACGTAAATAAAATGTAAGAGCAAACATATTGCTAAATAAAAGCTTCTTGAGGTCAGACTGATAAGCAGATATATTAAATATATGAAGCACAGCACTGCTTGAGGCCAGATCTTGGGGCCAGGCACACTTAGCACCCTTGAGGCCAATGGGACTATGCACGTGCAGAAGGGCTGGCAGGGCTGGGGCCTACATAAGCTGAACAAAATCCAGCAAGAGCACTTCGGCGTGACGCCTGGCTTTGTTAAACCCCTGTAACAGGAGCTGCTAGGCGAGGACCAGGCCCAAGCGGAGAAGCTGAAGCGGACTCTGAGAGCTCAGCGGCGGCGAAGAAAGCAACCCGTGAGTTGAGGACGGGCAGGTGTACAGCTGCTGCCCACTGAGCCGCGGCGGTGACCCTGCCTGGCGCCTCACGGGGCGTCCTGGGCCGGGGCCCTTTGAAGTTAGCGCAATTGGTTTCCCTGGTCGGGGCAGGGCTTCGGGAGACCAGAACTACCGCGCATGCGCGCGCGGTGATTCAAGCGTAGGCGGTGGGCGGGGCGGGTGGAGCTTCCCTGTCGGCGAGTTGGGACATGTTAGTTAGGACAGACATGACAGTTAGGAATGCTGCTGCGCGTGCGCACCTGGAGTGTAGGCTGTTGCGCGGGGGGAGGGGGATTGCGGGCACGCGGGGAGTACATCCGGGTTATGGAGCGGGGGGCGCGGAGAGGTTTCCGTGGGTGAGCTGCCGTTCCTGACATTCGGTTCCCTCCCCTCCTCCTCTGTAGCTGCTGGAGGCCGTTGGTCCCGCTGTGCTGCCTGCGGAGGAGGAGGCGGAGAAGGACCGAGCCGGGATGGCGGCGCCTGCAGCCGCTGCCCGGGCACCGCGCAGTAAGTGTGTCTGAGTGACCCTGCCGGCCTGGGGTGGGGGGTCCCGCCTGGCCCCGGCCCCAGCCCCATCCCCTTCGCGCAGAGCGGCGAGGGCGCCCGGGGAATAACCTCGCCTGGAGGGAGACCCGGGGGGCACCCACCGAGGGGCGTGTCGGGGACGCCGGCGGGTGAGCTGCAGGCGGAGTTCCAGGGGCGGCAGCGCCGCTCAGCGAGGGGTGGCTGGGGAGGACTGTGGGGCGGGGCAGGGCCGGGTGCTGCTCTGCTACTTCTGCCCGATTTGGTGACTGGCAGGTGCTGTTAGCTTGTTTTCATGCACAGCTGGAGAAACAGCGCATGATAACTGAATGCAACTGCATGTTTACCTTATATATACCCAGCACCGAGCTAGGTTACCGTTATGGAAAGGGCTGTGTACTCTTTGCTTATCCAATGAATTTTTGTCAGTACAGCGAAAAACTTCCTCTGATTAAAAATCTGGAAATGTATTAAATATTTTTCTCAGTTAAAATAAACATTTTAAATCGTTTGGGAACTACACAATATTCTTGTAATATTCCAAGGATCAAACTCTCAATTTATTAGACCATATTTGAACGTTATATCTGACACTTAAGCATTGTTCTGTGTATGATGGTGTATGAATAATATTTTGATGACAAGATTATTTTATCACTATTGTTGTCATTCATCTGCCTACAGGGCCAGGGTTCTCGACAAATTTTTCAGTGGCCTCAGCATATGGCCACCAATTCTTGCTGGTGGCCGCTCTCACTCTTTTCCTAAAATACTTAATTAGCTTTAGGAAAACCAAATAAATATGCAGATATACATGTCCAAATCATTGTAACTTATTTATTGATAGCTAGTAAGTCTGTTGTGAAAAGTGATATTAACAAACGTACAAGTATCATTTTTCACAGCAGACTTATTCAGCACTGGCAAGCCTGGAGGGTCGAGGGAGGCAGTGAGGGCGAGGGGAGAAGGGGGTTAGGGGCTGGAGGAGGTAGCGGGGGACTGGAGCCTGAAGCCTTGCGGCTGGACGATGGGGCCGAGGGACGAAGCCTGAAGCCTTGTGGCCAGAGCCCTGGGGCCTGCCATCAAGCACCACCTCTGAGAAGGCAGGGAACTCACTGGCTGCCTGCTCCTACAGCATTGTGCCCCAGGTGACTCCAGAAGGGGGCAGGGCCCAACCGCTGCTGCTAGCCCCAGCAACCAGCACCAAGGCAGTGCATCCAGGAGCAGCAGGGAGGGAGAGGGAGCACTATTTTGCCCCCCAATCATAGCCCAGGATGCTGTGGCGGCAAGAAAAGCCCCAGGTGGCGCATTTGAGAAATGCTGCAATAGAGGGCAAGAATGGAAGAATATACAGTAACTCCTCGCTTAACCTTGCAGTTGTGTTCCTGAAAAATGCAACTTTAAGTGAAACGATGTTAAGAGAATCCACTTTCCCCATAAGAATTAATGTAAATGGGGGGTGGAGGGATGTTACGTTCCAGGGAAATTTTTTTCACCAGACAAAAGACTATACTATATATATATATATATATATATATATATATATATATATACACATACACACAGTATAAGTTTTAAACAAACAATACTGGTACACAGTGATGATGATTGTGGAGCGTGGTTGAGGTGGTGAAGTCAGAGGGTGAGATATTTTCCAGGGAATGCCTTTCTGCTAAATGATGAACTAGCAGTCAGCTGAGCCCTCAAGGGTTAACCCATTGTTGTTAATGTAGCCTCACACTCTACAAGGCAGCTAATGGAGGGAGGGGAGACAGCATAGCAGACCGAGACACACCCTGTGTAAGAGAGAGAGAAATACACAAGGCCCCTTTAAGAACACTGACCCCACTCTAAGTACACTGCCTTTTTAAGTAGATCAGCAAGTTGAGACAGAAGCCACTGCCAGGAACCTCCCTCCATCCTGAGCCCTGTCGTGTCTGTCCCCTGCCCCCCCCCATGGAAATGGGGGTAAGCGGGGTGCAGGGGGAAGGAGGACACCCTGACATTAGCCTCCCTTCCCCCGCCCCTGCACAGCAAGCAGGAGGCTCTGGGGAGCAGCCTATGTTAGTGGGGGGAAGTACAGCTGAAGTGCTGGCAATTGATAGCCTGTTGGGTGGCTGCCAGACAGGGAACTCAGGGGAACAGGGCACTGAGAGGGGGGCTGCCAGTCAACCCTGGTTCCAAGCCCCCACCAGCTAGGTCCAACAGACTGCTCTTCCTGCAAGCAGTGGACAAAGCAGGCAGCTGCCAAATGTTATAAGGGAGCATTGTGCAACTTTAAATGAGCATGATTTCTAATTGATCAGCAACAACAACGAAACAACATTAACTGGGATGACTTTAAGTGAGGAGTTACTGTATTCAAACATATGCACAAAAGGGACTCTACGTGAATATTTTGCAGCAGAACACTTCATCATGGAGTTGGGGAGGGTGAAAGCACAAAGTGCTATCCAAAAACCAAGTAACTTAAATTTTGCTAGACAAAACTGTTCTTACCTTATTCCTGTCAAATATTTTAGGGAATAGTAGTACCATCAATTTTATTATGAGATTTTTTCACGGAGTGCACAAATGAGAAAAATCACCCATTTTACAAATGAGGGAAATGAGAGTTAGGAATCAAAAGGGAAAATTTCTAAAGTAAAATGAAATATATTAAGAGTGATTAGAACAGACTAATTTATTGACAAGACAATGTTTGTTACAAACTCTTAATATATCATTTTTATTTTGACATTTTCTAAAGAAAAATTTCCAGTTTGAAACAACTTTTTGTTTTCAGACTAATTAGCTTAAATTTCAAAAGGTTAAAAATACAGAATTATCAGAATATTATAGTTGACACGCCCCTTTACTGCCATTGGTTATTTTGAGTTGCAAAACTTTGAGATTTTGACTTTTTGTCCTCCTTTGGGATAGCAAAAATTTTTTAAAATCCATTTCCTACCCAGCTGCAGTTTTTAACTGCAGGTTATTTCCCTACAACATACAGATCAGCAAGAGGATGGTGTGAAAAAAACACTAATCCAGCAGATTCACCTGATTATGCACGGGCCCCGTTTCTGTGTTGATACAATTAACTTAGAACCCTGTAAAGTTTATAAATAGTTTAAATTTGTCTCTCTATTATGCTTTTGCATTTATCAACATTGAACTTAATTTGCTATTGTACTGTCCATTCACCGAGTGTACTTGGGTCCCACTGAAGTTCCTCACAGTCCACTCTGCACTTGACTAATTTAAATAACTTTATCATCTTCAAATTCTGCAACTTTACTGCACACACACACACCCTTCCAGGACATTAATAAATATCCTAAACAATGTGAAACCTAACCTGGAACTTTTAGGCTCTTGCTATTCATCATTTGCCCTGATGAAAACATTTATTTTACTCTGTTTCCTCTCATAGCAAGTTTTTATCTGTGACAATACTTTGCCTCTCACACTGTGACTACTTAGTTTCTTTAAAAGTCTCTTCAGAGGTATATGTTTATATTGACTAATTTTAAGGCAGTAAAACAGCAATCTGTTTTCAATAAATTGAGGGATAAATTTTTTAAAGACTCCTAAGTGACTCAGATACTGAGGGTGGGATCCATGAAAGTTCTTAATCACTCAAGTCCCTCTTTTGGCTCCAGTGCAACCCCCAAAACCGCTGCCAAATGCTGTAGGTGCCTAAATTCTGTGTCCAAGTTTTTCAGGGTGATAGTTCCCTAGGTGTCTAAGTTTCTGCTTCTGGGCATGTGCACTGCTTTCTCCCTCTGGGCATCTGGATGCTTGTCTCCCACCTAAGCTTCAGAACGATGGTCCCAAATGGCAACTTCACGCCACCGTCTCCTGTGTCACTGGTCCCGATGACAGGAGTGAGCCATATATAGTTTCCACTGGGTTGGGGACAGTCTTTGGTGGAACTGCAATACCCATGGCTTAGGCCATATCAACATCTATGAAGTTGTCCACTGCCTGGAATCCATGAGTGCCCACTGTGGCAGAATTTGGTAAGGCTCCCCTGGTACATGGAGGCAGACTTGGACTCACCATTCCTGGGATATGTCTCAGTGGGGGGGGCGGAGGGGGGGAGTGCATTATGTCAGGACTCACCCAGGTCAACCCCCTCTACCAGGCCAGGGTGTGGTTGTTTCTTGAACTGCGTTGTGCTAGAGCTCGGGATGGACAGTTGGCAAAAGTATGGCTGATCCTCCACAGTAGAAACAAGCTGGGACAGTGCTCTTTTTCCTCAGGGGTCACATGGCAGCGGGCACTATCCTGCTGCATGGGTTCAGAGTCCGGGTTGAGATTGGTACTGAGGGTCACTGGTCAGGTAGAAGCACAGACCCCTTCTTTTCCTCACATTGCTTGCTGAGCCTATTGTCAGTATGGATGACCAGGCTGATGAAGGCTTCCACAGGCTAGCCCATCCTTAATCTCCTCACGTAGTCCCCACTGGAACTGGTAGAGCCGGGTCAATTGGTTCCACTCAGAGTCGGAGACTAGTCACCAACAGTGGGCGATGTCATGCTGTCTGGAGTCTCCCAAGAGGTAGGTACCTCGGGGAGACTGTCAGAAAAAAGGGAAGATACCCTAAACTGTATCTATAATTAGATTTCACCAAGTCAATAACAAACGTGAACTCCTGGATCACTATACCAGTCTTACCATGGAGTCACAAACAATCCCCTTAGACTCTCCAGTCTGTCTTCTCACCCAGAGAAACTGGACTTTGTGATAAATCACACCACATTCAGGTTGCTCCCGGTCCCAAGAGACCAGTCACTTACCCCAGATCAATTGGTACCCTAGATTTTACACCAAAGTCAATGCTGGTAGCCCATAGTAAATTAACTATAGGTATTTAGCTAAGAAAAGGAAATGAGAGTTATTGAGAGGTTGAAGCAGGTAAAATATATGTATAGGTGAGTCACAGTCTATAATTCCAAATGGTAGCAGAGATGTAGTAGTCTGCCAGTTTCCTGAAAGTCTCTCACTACTCACGTGGGCTCTTTGATGATGAAAGAGTGAGGAATGCATTGCAAATGGTTTCTCTGCCGAGTTTACAAGACTGTTCACTCTAACCTTGTTTGTCTGGGACCAAGCTTAGAAGGAATTGTCCAGTATTGCAGAAGTCCCAAACCATATTTGTGTGCATCAGTTTTCTCATTAGTGTTAATCAATGAAGAGGAATTGAGGTGAGGTTGCAAGTGTCTTTGATCCAACAAATCAGTACACACTTTCGCAAAGTAATAGGTTTCAAAGCAAATAATCATGCTATGTTAGATGATTCTAAAGGTAAATATGCCCCCTCCTCCATACCAAGTAAGTGGACTCCTTAGTTTAAAGAGCACAAAGCTTCAAACAAAGCCTTGGACTGTCCTTTAAGGAGAGCAGAATCAGCAGCAGCATGGCTTAATCACAACACCCTTTTTCTGTTTAAATGACAAGGGAGGGCCTACCTTAATCCTGGAAGGTAATTTACATCTTGAGTATGGTGTTAATATATAAGCTATATATGGCTTTAATTGCATAATCTAGTTATCGTCTGTCACCAATAATCTTGTATAAGGGTCTTGATTAATTATCAATCTCACTGTTACATTATGTAAGTTGTGTGATAAAACCCCTCCCAATCCTTTGGCCTTTTCATTTTTACAACCTTTTTATTAATTTAATTCCTTATATAAATATGAAATCACCCTTTATTCAGGCCTTGGCAAAGAAAGATTTTTTTTTTCCAAAGGACAGAGCAGAGCAATGTTTGGCTAAAAAAACCTGAATATATTACTAATGGTATGATTGGAGATAGCTAGAAAAAAATATTTACTTGAAATGTCAGTGTTCACAGCTGTTCAAAGAAAAAAGCCACACGCTCCAAAAAAAAATCAGCAAAAGAGGCCACACCTTTTGTCAGCCAATCATTTTACAAAATGTTTACTTTTCCAGTAGAAAAGATGAATTGTGAGATATGGGACATAAGGGATAATTCAGCTACTTCTTAAAGAGCAGGAAAAGAAAATAATTCACATGGAGGAAGGACAAAAAAAACCCCTTGCTTCTTCAAACAGCAAAAAAACAGCAGACATCAGTCAGTGCCAGGTCTTCCAACAGTCTCTGAAGAACATCAGAGAAACTCAAGAATTGCAATGAAAATGAGGGGGATTTGTGAAGATGTGGAGAACATTATGTAGTTAAAGTCCTGACCCATAAGTAGGTGGCAAACAATATACCACAAAAAGGAAAATATTTAAAAAAATCTGGACTATTGGGTGTATAAAAATAATATTGTCTATTATAAAATTCCACAGACCTTTATGCTATGTTCTTCTTTGACATGGTATGAACGCTACATTAAACTGAGCACCTGTGAAATGAGATAAGTGGACTGTCTCAAGTATAATATAGGGAGAAAACATAATCTTGACCATCCAGTCCAGCTGGAAACACTGCAGTGTTTCCATATGAAGAAACATTTCTGTTGTGCATAATAGGCCATTATCATGAAAAGCATAAACATTTCACCCATCTATATAAATATACAATAGTAGGCCTTGGACAGAATCTGCTTCGTCTTTTAATTCAGACAGCCAAACTCTGCCTTCAGTAACATTGTGGAACTACTTCACATATATTATTTAATACTTTTAATGCAGTAGCAGCCACAGGCCCTAACCAAGATTGGGACCACATAGTAGGCACTGTACAAACTCATACCAAGACATAGTCTTTGCATGAAGAATTTACAGTCTAAGAGGAGGAAGAGGAATACCACCAAATGTGAAAAAGGAACCTCTAATAAAATTGGTCCACAAAGAGGTGTGTCCATTCATTGTGAATGTAGCTACTCAGAAGGGAGGCCCAGGCCCTTTGGAAGCAAGGATTGAAAAGCAGAAAACAAACAGTAAGTCTCCTTTTCCCCAGCAGCTTAATAATCTAAATCAGTATTTCTCCCTCATTTTAGGTTGGCAACCCCTTATTTGAAGTCAAAAGTTTTTGCAACCCCCTCTTCCATTTGCTATAAAAAAAAAAAGTAAAACGAGTATCAGTAGTAACAATAATTTGTGTGTGTGTTTTGAGAGGTTGACAGAGAATACATGACCTTAAAGGGTAAGGATGTGGAAGGAGTGAAATTTTCTTTGCTTTAGAGCATAATTTCAGTGCCTTGCCAACAACCCTGAGTGTCTTTCATGTTCCCCCCCCCCCGGGGATCACAACCAACCTAGAAACACTGTTCTAGAAATCATCCTTTGATCTTCATATTTGAATCTGATGTTCTGTCCTTGCATCAAAGTTCTTTCCATTATTGATACAGTGTTGTATCTTCTGAGTAGCGATCCTAACTCTTTTAGCTACCAACCGTGGACACACTTTTTCCTGGATATAACCCAGTAAACTTACTGTACCTAGCCCATTGCACATTTGCAGCCAGGCATAGAATCATAGAAATGTAGGGCTGAAAAGGACCTCGAGAAGCCATCAAGTCCAGCCCCCTGCTCTGTGGCAGGACTAAGTAAACCTAGACCATCCCTGACAGGTGTTTGTCTAACTTGTTTTTTAAAGCTTTGAATGAGCGGGACACCATAATCTCCTGTGGAAGAGTATTCCAGAGCTTAACTGCCCTTATAGTTAGAAAGTTTTTCCTAATATCTAACCTAAATCTCCTGTGCTGCAGATTAAGCCCATTATTTCTTGTCCTACCTTCAGTGGACATAGAGAACAATTGAGCACCATCCTCTTTATAACAGCCCGTAGCATATTGGAAGACTGTGATCAGGTACCCCCTCAGCCTTCTTTTCTCAAGACTAAACTTGCTCAGTTTTTTTATGCTTTTCACATAAGTCAGGTTTTCAAAACCTTTTATCATTTTTGTTACTGTCCTCTGGACTCTTCCCAGTTTGTCCACATCTTTCCTAAATTGTGGTTCCTAGAATTAAACACAGTACTCCAGCTGGGGCCTCACCACTGCTGAGTAGAACAGGACAATTACCCCTCATGTCTTACATACAACCCTTCTGTTAATACACCCAAGAATCATATTGGCCTATTTTGCAGCCTCAACACACTGATGGCTCATATTCAGTTTGTGGTCCACTATAACCCCCAGATCCTTTTCAGCGTACTAGACAAGGGGTGGCTAACCTGAGCCTGAGAAGGAGCCAGAATTTACCAATTACCATTGCCAAAGAGTCACAGTATTATGTAATGATTATATATGTATATGTGTGTGTGTATATATATATATGCACACACAATCATTATATAATTTGATAATGTATATTTATTATGCATTTATAATGTATAGTTAACAATAACAACAACTTAACGTTTTACTTAGTGGGACTTCTGTCAATCTTTGCTTTCAACAATTCTCTTGAAGTTTAGTTTGTGTTCAGTTGTGCTCACACGCAACAGTTCTCTTAAGTGGCTGTCTGTCAAAATGGATCGCTGCTTGGATTTCACATGTTTGAGTGGTGAGAAAACAGACTCGGAAAGATAGGTCGAGGCAAACATCGAGATTAATTTTAGGGCTGCGCCTCTGATGTTGGGGTATTTATCCTTTGGTACAGATTTCCAGAAAGTAAGGGTCCCCTCTATCTTCTGAACAGATTTCAATCTGTCATCTTCCAAAAGTTCTATTATTTCCATCTGGGATGTTGCTTTGTCAGTAACTAAAGGGGGCTTCAGACAATCGGCTTCAGCACTAAGAGAGTCAATCAGAAATCTGATTTGAGGTCTTTTCTGCTGCAAATCTTGGAATCTTTCCTCAAAACTGTCCTTAAGATCTTTAATCATGCTCGCATATCTAGTTGTGCTCTGTTTTAGGGGTTCTGCTGCATCTTCTTTTGATTTGTCTGGAAGTTGTGACCTTGAGGGAAAGTGTGTCAGCTCTCCCTTAAGCATTTGTCTGTGAAACAACTGCAGTTTGTTCATGAATGCAAATATACTTTGCACTAGTTCAGACAGCAACTGGAATTGTTCTTGTAAGTCCACGTTTAGTTTATCCAAATGCAGCAGCATGTCTGCAAGAAATGCCAAGTCTAGAACCCACCCAGGATCTGTAAGCTCAGGGTGTATTCTTTGCTTCTCCTCCATAAACAATTTTACTGGTTCCAGGAGCTCGAAAAAAATGTGAAATAACTTTACCTCTCGAGAGCCATCGAACTGCGCAGTGAAATGGCAAATCGGCAGGGAAGTCGTCTTCATCCAGTTCTTTGATTAGATTTTGAAATTGTCTGTGATTGAGTGCATTTGAGCGAATGAAATTCACAACGTGCAAGACTGGTTTCATGACGTGATCAAATTTGAGATTTTTAGATCCCAGTGAAATGTCCAAAATTCAGGAAAGCTCTCATCAGACTTACAAAGCCCTACTAATCCATTCACAGATCCCCAAATGGACGGAGCCCCATCTGTTGTAATGGCAGTGAGCTACTGTAAAGGGAAGTGGTGTTTCGCAACTAACAACATCAATGCCTCCTTTAGATCTTGTCCACGAGTTCTGTCCTTTAGTGGTACGATATTCAGGAGTTCTTCCCTTACAACACAGTCGTCAGACACAATCCGGACAAATACTGATAATTGAGGTTTATCCTGTACATCGCACGACTCATCCAAAGCGATGCTCAAATACTCACACTGTTGAAGTTGAAAGTGCAGTTGCGAATCAATGTCACTGTTCAGGCTGGAGATTCTGCATTCTATTGTGTGGTGTGAAAGCTGCAGGCCAGAAATTTTCTTCTGTAGATTCTTGTTCTCTGGTGACAGGATTGAAATCACATCAGTGAAGCACATTTTTATAAACTCGCCTTCAGAGTAGGGCTTTTTTGCACGGGCTATGTGCCAGGCCACATAATAGGAGGCTAATGTTACAGTCTGCAATCGTTGGTAAATCTGGTGAAGAACTGGGCTTCTACTTCGGTTTGTTTTTTCAAAGTTTTCAGTTTTAAAGTGCAGAGTTCAGAACCTTGTGGGAATTCTTGACCCATATGTGCATGGCTAGAAGCAAAATGACACTGCAAGTTTGAAGTTTTGAACTGAGAGTTACACATTTGGCAAAGAAGACACGTGGCCTTACCATTACGTTCAATGAAAAAGTACTTATTCTCCCACTCCTGTTGGAAGCCTTGATTTTTGTCTGTGTATTTTCTTTTCCATTTGTACTTGCCTTCCATTGTTAGATGGTGTAAGAAAAATTTTGGTTAAAAATTTTCACACCAGCTAGTAGTCACTATGTACTTTATTCAAGGAGACAGGCTCTGGCCAGGGGTTGCTGGACACCTGGCTCTGCCCGTGGCTCCGCCTCCCACTCCACCCCTTTCACCAAGTCCCCACCCCCACCCGGACCCTTCCTGCCCCTGCCCCACCTCCGCCCCACCTCTTCCCGCCCCATTCCGTCCCCACCCCCAGTGAATCGTGTCTTTGCTCCTCCCCCTCCCTCCCAGAGCCTCGTGGTGCGAAATGGGCAGCAGGCAAGGGGACGGAAGGGGGAGGCTGTGCACCGGGTCCTCGCTCCTCCCTCCCCCAGCGCCTCCCGCCCACTGCTCTCAGCTGTTTTGCGGCATTGTGGCAGCTCTGGGGAGGAGGGGGAGGAGCAAGGACGCGACACCCAGCCCCCCCTTCCTCCCAGAGCCACCTCAACGCCGCGAAATAGCTGAGAACAGTGGGTGGGAGGCGCTGGGGGAGGGAGGAAGGGGGCCTGGGCGCCACATCCTCACTCCTCCCTCTCTCTCCACAAAACAGCTGATCGTGGCGGGCGGGCGGGCCGGAGGGAGGGGGGGGAAAACGCTGATGGGGGGGCCACGCTGGCATGCGGGAGGTGCTGGGGGAGGGGCGGGGGACTAATAGGGCTGCTGGTGGGTGCTAAGCACCCACCATTTTTTCCCCAGAGTTGGTTCCTGGCAGGAGCCGCACATTTTCTTTTGAAGAGCCGCATACGGCTCCGGATCCAGCGGTTGGCCACCCCTGACCTAGACAGTTATTTCCCATTTTGTAGTAGTGCATTTGATTTTTTCTTCCTAAGTGAAGTGCTTTGCACTTGTCTTTATTGAATTTCATCTTGTTGAATTCAGACCAAGTCTCCAGTTTGTCAAGGTCATTTTGAATTTTAAACCTGTCCTCTGAAATGCTTGCAACCCCTCCCAGTTGGTGTCATCTCCAGATTTTATAAGCATATTCTTTACTCCATTATCCAAGTCATTAATGAGCATATTGAATAATACTGGACCCAGGACGAGCCCTGCAGAACTCCACTAGATACGCCCTCCCAAATTGACAGCAAACCATTGATAACTACTCTTTGAGTGTGGTCTTTCAACTAGTTGTGCACCCACTGTGACATACCAGGTACAATCCAAACAATGAACAGCTGTGTCAACCCTGCCGTGCAACCTTGGGTGCCTTACAGCACCTTGCTGAAGTAACTCCCACCTGGACCACTCACAGACAGCCTTTCAGCATACAGGTCACACTCTGAATGTCTGTATGTAACTGCAGCCTGCCAGCCACACTTGGGTTACACTCTGGCTCTCACCAGCCTTGGCTATGTGGGTGGGTGACCCCAACACACCCCTAGTCTCAGATTTTCCCCTAGAAACATAAGTCCTGTACTGCCCGGCCCTCTCCTGGACAGTACAAATCTCCTGGGTCAGTTATTCCATTAAGGGAATAATATGACATAACTTGTAACCCCAAATAGTTACCCAGACACTTCAACTTGAACACACTGGATTAGATAAAACAGTAAAAATGAGAGTTTTTAAGTGAGTATAAGTAACAAGGCATAAAAGTCAGAAATGGTTACAAGAAAAATAAAGATACGATGTTTACTAATCCCTAATTTAAATGGTGTTAGATTCAAGCAAATTTTCTCACTACATGCTTTCAACAGTCTTACTGACCAAACCCTGTAGGTCAGGACCCCCCTCCTCCAGTGTCCAACATATGCTTCCTTTGTCATTTCAGGTGCAGTGAATGCGATAGGCAGAGAGAGAGGGGAGCCTTGAGGTGTTTGTCCCTCCTTTTTATTGTTTCAGACCCTCTCTTACAAAACATTTCCAGCTGGGCACTAGGAGACAAAGAGTCTATGTGGAACAATGTTCCCCACTGGCTTTTTCTCACCTGTTCGGGCTTTCTTTGTTTCCCTTCCTGCTCGATGACTGTTTACTGCTTAAGCAAAGTGCACGTCCCTTTGTTTAGGACAGACTTGTTTGCCAACCTCAGTTTGGGCAGGTCTGTGGGGTTTAGGATATGTGTTAATAACATCATACAGAGAAATCTTTTCAATATTGCCACATATTTTATGAGGACAGTACTGACCAGCAAATTATGAGTTTTCAAATGATACTTTACAAGGAATATTTTGCACAAAAATTATTACAATAGTGTTTAGGGTATGGCTACAGGGATGTATTCTGTCACACCTACCTTACAGTACTTTCATCTAGACCATATTTCCTTAGTTTGCTTATGAGAATGTCATGTGGAACTGTGTCAAAAGCCTTATTAAAATCAAGGTATATCTTGTCTATTGCTTCCCCCCATCAACTAGGTCAGTAATCCTATAAAAGAAGTAAATTAAGTTGGTGTGGCATGATTTCTTCTTGACTTGACAAATCCAAGCTGATCATTCCTTAGAACCCTATTATCCTCCAGGTGCTTTCAAATTGATTGCTTAATAATTTGCTCCAGTGTCTTTCTAGGTATTGAAATTAGGCCGACTGGTCAATAATTAACAGGGTTCTCCTTGTTCCCCTTTTTAAATATAGGTACTATGCTTGCTCTTATTCAGCCTTCTGGGACCTTTCCTGTCCTCCAGGAATTCTCAAAGATAATTGCTAACGCTCTGAGATTGCTTCAGTTAGTTCCTTAAGTACCCTAGCATGAATTTCATCAGTCCCTGCTGACTTGAAAACATCTAACTTACCTAAATATTATTTAAGATATTCTTTCCCTATTTTGGATTGCATATCTTCCCCCTGGTTGTTAATGTTAATTGTGTTGAGTATCTGGTCATCATTAACCTTTTTAGTGAAGACTGAAGCAAAACAGTCATTAAGTACTTCAGCTTTCTTGATATCATCAGTTATTAGCTCTCCTTCCCCACTAAGTAGAGGAACTACACTTTCCATATGATGGTTTGTGTAAAACCAAAAAGATTAGATACCCTTATCTTTAATATGGAGTAGCACCCTGTGGAGCTCCCCAGAACTTTAAAATGGAGGTGCTTCCTGGAGGACTAAGGGTGAAATCCTGGCCCCATTGAATGTGTCCCAGAAATTATCTCTTACTGAACAGCCTTTCACTCCAATCAGAATTCAGCATTTCTTTCTGGGACCTGTAGTATTCATAGACTTTACATCTATATGAAAGATAATTGTTTTTAGAACTTCACTTTAGTGCCCTTTTGATTAATGATCAAACTCTTGCAAATCACAGAATTTCTCTAATGGAAAAGTAAACGTAATAATTTTAAAGATGATTTTACCATCATTGGATAATTTGAAATTCATATTCCCATGTGCCCCGTTGACTTTGCTTTCCTAGTCTGGTATCTCTCTTTGAGACTTTTGCTAAGGAAGCACTGCTTCATGCCATTTATGCCAATTACACATACATGTGGTTACTTATTTATTGTTTCTGTTGCTTTCAGAGAAAATTTGCTCACTTTAAAAGTAAACTGTGTTTTTCTAACTTCTAGCCATGTAAACTCATCTTGCAATCTAAAAGTCAAACTGTGTTCTTTCTGGTTCAGTGACTTATGCATCACCAGTACTAAAGATGCTCTAGATCAAGCTGTGCCCTCATTTTCACCTCTGAAACTCCATTGATTTCAATGGGACTGCACAAGTCTAATTGAGTGCAGAATATGTCCTTGAAAATTAGAATTTAGTTAACTATTCTTTTGGTGATGCATGAGCCAGAGTAGAATCTATCTTCCTCTCATAGTAATACAGGCTCTATGGTGCTAAGAGTTAAAAATACTGTGATAGAAACTAATTTGCCACTAAAGCAAACATGACTAAGTACACAAAGGAATCAGATCTGTCAAGTAAAAAGATGGCATTTTCTCTGTTCTGACCAGACCTGAACTTGAAATATATTCTGAATTTTTAGGCCCCTATCCTGAAACAGTTTTTCATGTGTTTATGCCATGGAAGTGCTATGGCCTATGTCAACAGTGGGTAACTTACAGCCCGTGGTCAGGATCCGGCCCACTGCGGAAAGTAAGCTCAGGTTGCCAGGCTGTTAAAAGTCCAGTCAGCTCCTGGAAACGACCGGCATGTCCCTGTGGCCCCTAAGAGCAGGGGCAATCAGGGAAGCTCCACGCGCTGCCCACACCCCCAGTGCTGGCTCTGCAGCGCCCATTGGCTGTGAACCGTGGCCAATGGGAGCTGCGGGAGTGGTGCCTGTGGGCAGCATGCATTGCACAGAGCCCTCTGGCCCCTCCGCCTTGGGGTCGGACATGGCGACCGCTTCTGGGAGCAGCACGGAGCCAGGGCAGGCAGAGAGTCTGCCTTAGCCCCCCTGTACGGCCGACCTGGAATTGCCTGAGGTAAGCGTCGCCCAGCCAGAGCCTGCACCTTGAACTCCCTGTCCCAGGTCGGAATCCCCTCCCGCACCCTAACTCCCTCCCAGACCCCGCAGCCCCACCCGCAACCCAGCCCTAACCCTGAGCCTCCTCCCACACCCAAACTCCCAAAGCCTGCACCTTCTCCTGCACCCCAACCCTCTGCCCCAGCTCTGAGCCCGCTCCTGCACTCTAAACCCCTTGGCTCCAATCTGGAGCCTCCTCCTGCATCCCAACCCGCTCATCCCCAGCCCCACCCCCGAGCCTGCACCCCCAGCCGGAACCCTCACCACCTCCCACACCCCAATCCCCTGCCCCACTATGGAGCCCCCTCCCACATCCTGAACCCCTCATTTCTGGCCCCACCCCAAAGCCTAGGGGAATTCCCAAGCCTCCACGCCCCTGCTGTGGGGCTGTGTGGCCCGCAACTGATTTTTTCTGTGGGTCAGTGGCCCCTGATAGAAAAAAGGTGCCCCACCCTGGCCTATGTCATACAGGTCAGAGTAGATCAGTGGTTCTAAAGTTATTTATCATTGTGGGCCGCATACGCAGCTCTCCACGTGTTATGTGGGCTGCGTCCACACATTATATATACTACCTGTATGGCCCTGGGGCTGTCACATAGACGACAGCTGTGTGATGACTGGGCCGCAAGCAGCCTGTGGTCTATGGGTTGAGAACCATTGGACTAGATGATCACATGGTCTTTTGTGGCCTTATATAATCTACGAACTGACATCCGTGGTACTAGCATGAGTGCAGGTGTCTGCAGGATCTGGACCTTAATGTTGAACATATTCTGCTCCAGTGCAAATAAGGAAAATGACACAACATGAAGGGCTTGAAGCTGTGAAGAAGCCAACAAGGTGTTGTCTGAAAATACTGAAAACTGTGATTAGCATATACAATGGTTGCCAGCTATTGAATTTGTTTTAAAATGCTCAAGATGAGTATACTGGTGGTCCTCACCCCTGGAGCGCCCCTGGTGGCCTGTTGTAGCATTGCAATTATGACTCTGCCTCAGTTTTCCCCAGTGGGGTTCAGTAAGTCCAGTGAGGCTTATGTATATTGAACAGTACACCTTCAAAGGTCTAGTTTATTTTACCCCAAAGTGGAACATTATACAAATAGGCGTTCACTCCAGCATCTTTAGCTGGAGGGGGAGGGGGCTGAGTTAATTTTAGTCCATCAGCCCCATTTACATTTAGGTCTGCTACCCGCAAGGCCCTCTTGACATGGAACCCTCTTCTAGAGCCAGTGCCTCTTTTCATGAGCTAGGGAAGTGTTTCTCCACTTGGGTCAATGTCCTCCACAGAGGTCAAACTGCAATGATCCTTCCTTAGGACAGAATATAATTCCTCTTATCTGGGGCTTCTCTTGCTGTCTGGTGAAATCCTTCCACCAGGGACAGGTTCTACTGTGACTTGGCACTCCTGGCTCTTCCTTTTTGGAGCCTCTCCCACTTAGGAGCATTCTTCCTTAGTTTCCTTTGCTGGTGAGCCCCATCACTTTGGGATCTCTCTCATTCTGGGGACGGTTCCTCTCACCGGAAGCTTCTGTTCTCTAGCCTCTACTGTGAGTAGCTGCCTTTTATCATGCCCAGGTGCTTCACTGCCTAATTAACTGCCCCAGTGAGATAATTAGTCCCAGGTGAACCTGAATTGCCTAATTCCCCTTTATGAAGTCTGTCAGAGGTGGGCTGAGCCCCTGACCCCTTCAAAAGGCCAGCTACCCTGTGACAGTGAGGAACTAGATTTTTTTGATAGTGTTACATAAAAAAATAAGGTTTTACTTCATTTGGGGGCCATATATTATACCTTTGAACAAAGACTAGCACATAGACAATGGGTATCTTATTTTAATGTTTATTTTGGAATTGTCATGGGGGTTATTCCTTTAATCACAATTGATTATATATAATACCATATAATATTAGAAATGGCAAGCTCAGAACACCAGAATATAGCGCACATCAGATAATTAACTGTTATTTAATGGAAAGAAATATATATTGATATATTGTACTCTGGATGGGTCAGATCTCATCAATTGTATTTTAATTTAATTTTGGAAGGCAAATCTAGCTGGGCTAAAGGAGTTCAACTGCTAGCCTATAAGGTTTGAAACATGAAAACTAAGACTTATTTTTCATTCTCAAAATCAAGTATGTTTGTATTTTAATATTTTCTCAGTCAGAGGTCCTTCTGTTGGAAACTGAAAATTTCCACATCCTGTAAATATTTTGAATAGCAAGTCTTTTATATGATTTAAGATTCTGTCACCAAAATTCTAGATTTCTCGTGATTTTCCTGTTTTAGGCTTGCCTCCTGTCCCTTCTACCTCAAGAACAAGCTTTGCAGAATTTTCCATTAGGGAACGGATGAGAGAAAAATTAAAAGCTGCAAGGGTGAGAATGCATTTATAAAGGATTTTATTGTATTTGATTGATTACATTTTCATAAATCCTATCTTCCTTGTTTTGTGCTGCATATAATTTAATGAATTAAATTTGCCTTTGTAACTTGTTAATATAATATTTTATATCTGTACAGATTAGTTCCCAGTAGCTGGTTTTTATGTTATTTTCTAAACAAGTTAATTTGATTCTTGTTTGTAATATAAAAAATGTAATGTTTGGAAAAACCTTGCCGTTTTAACTGAGAGTCAGATCCTGCCACTTTTATGTTGAGTAAGTACTACTTTCCATGCTGGGGTCTTGTTGAAATCATTGAGGCTACTTGTGGAGTAAAATTACTGTACAGTGTAATAAAGGGAAGCAGAATCTGGCTTTTTATAATAATTTAAGATGATTATGCAGTAAAAAGAATCTTTCATTAATATTACATGGAGTAAGTAGGGCTGTTGATTAATCGCAGTTAACTCGCAAAAATAAATCGCGATTAAAAAAATTAATTGCTATGAAAAAAATTGTGGTTTTAATCGCACTGTTAAACAATAGAATACCAACTGAAATGTACTGTACTGTAATGTAATCTCTTTGTCATGAAACTGCAATTTACAAATGTAGATTTTATTACATAACTTCACTCAAAAACAAAACAATGTAAAACTTCAGAGCCTATAAGTTCACTCATTCCTACTTTTTGTTCAGCCAATAGCTAAGACAAACAAATTTGTTTACATTTACAGGAGATAATGCCCTCTTCTTATTTACAATGTCACCAGAAAGTGAGAACAGGCGTTTACATGGCACTTTTATAGCTGGCATTGCAAGATATTTACATGCCAGATATACTAAACATTCGTATGCCCCTTCATGCTTCGGCCACCATTCCAGAAGACATGCTTCCATGCTGATGATGCTTGTGAAAAAAATAATGTGTTAATTAAATTTGTGACTGAACTCCTTGGGGCAGAATTGTATATTCCCTGCTGTTTTATCCGCATTCTGCCATATATTTCATGTTATAGCAGTCTCGGATGATGACCCAGCACATGTTGTTCATTTTAAGAACACTTGCACTGCAGATCTGACAAAACGCAAAGAAGGTACCAATGTGAGATTTCTAAAGATAGCTACAGCACTCGACCCAAGGTTTAAGAATCTGAAGTGCCTTCCAATATCTGAGAGGGACAAGGTATGGAGCATGCTTTCAGAAATCTTAAAAGAGCAACACTCCGATGCGGAAACTACAGAACCCAAACCACCAAAAAAGAAAATCAACCTTCTGCTGGTGACATCTGACTCAGGTGATGAAAATGAACATGCATCAGTCCGCCCTGCTCTGGATTGTTATCCAGCAGAACCCGTCATCAGCATGGACTCGTCCTCTGGAATGGTGGTTGAAGCATGAAGGAACATATGAATCTTTAGCTCTTTCGGCACGTAAATATCTTGCGATGCCGGCTACAACAGTGCCATGAGAACATCTGTTCTCACTTTCAGATGACATTGTAAGCAAGAAGTGGGCAGCATTATCTCCTGAAAATGTAAACAAACTTGCTTGTCTGAGCGATTGGCTGAACAAGAAGTAGGACTGAGTGGACTTGCAGGCTCTAAAATTTTACGTTGTTTTATTTTTGAATGCAGTCTTTTTTTGTACATAATTCTACATTTACAAGTTCAACTTTCATGATAAAGAGATTGCACTACAGTACTTGTATTAGGTGAATTGAAAAATACTATTTCTTTTGTTTTTTTAAAGTGAGCACTATACACTTTGTATTCTGTGTTGTAATTGAAATCAATATATATGAAAATGTAGAAAACATCCAAAAATATTTAAATAAATGTTGTTCTATTATTGTTTAACAGTGCAATTAATTGCAAAATTAATTGCAAAATTTCTTTTTGTTTTTTCTTAGTCTAAAGCAGAAAGTGCTTTACTGCAAGAAGGTCCAAGTCCAAGACCAAGGCACTTAAAAAGCCTCAGGCAGAGAGAGTCAGAAACCAGATGGGATAAAGAGGTGAGAAATAAAATGTGTATGTGTGCATGCTCCATATGCTGTCATTTTAACAAGAAAGTGAAGGTAATAAAACTGTCATTTGTTTGAAAGCCATTGTGTAAGATCATTTTTATTGCTCTTTTTTATATTGTCTGCTAGGTAGAAAGACGGATATCTGGGATTTTTCAAGAATTAGCTAGTTAACAGGAGCCTTTCCAATTAATGCATTTCATGTACATGCTATACATACAGTATTAAATTTCCTCTTATTATAGCATAGACTTCAAGTGAGGCTTCTGTTACCTAGAGATTAGCCTTTCCAAGTTCTGTGCTCCTGTTATTTACCATGTTTTAAGATACATAATTGCTATACTTGAACCAAAAAGAGTATTTTATCTGTAAATAGTGTGCTTTTATATTTTATTTCTGTTAGAGGTTACACAGATAAAGCTATAGCTTTATATAAAGGTACAAAGCTATAACAGCTAAAGAACTCTCACTTTTTAGACGTATTTCTTTGTTAATATTTTGCATCCTTTGATTCCTAACCCCTTTAGGTTGATAAGGGGGCAGGGCTCACTAAGGGAAAACAGGGTTTAAAAAGTCCATTCCAAAGCCACCAGGGGAGCTAGCTAGCAAGCAAGAGCAGCAATTGGGAGTTTTGGGAGGCAGTTCTCCAGGTGAGGGAGGAGAGACTACATGATCCTCAAGGTGAGTTTGTCTGTTCGGTTGCTTGCTTGCCATGTTCTTGCTTGATTAAATATTACAGTGTGGTGTATTGTGGGGGCTGCGTGCTGAGCCTACTGACATGCTAGGGTAGGCTAGATAATGAGGCTCTAGCCTGCTGTCCTTTGGTCCCTAACTGCTTTAGAATCACTTGACAAGTGGGTGGGGTTAACTCAGGGTGAACTGAGATTTTAAAAATCAGGTCCTAAACTACTGGAGGAGCTAGCAAACAGGGGAATTTTGAGGCGTTTGAGAGGCAGATACACTTAACAAATATACTCTGAACTTAGACCACTAACACCCCCACCTCCCCCCACAAAAATACCAACCAACCAAAAAAAACCCCTGCAGACTAAAAGTAATGCAGGCAGTAGTCCAGCATCAGAGTGAGAGCGATCTAGTTTATTGCACTGAGTGCAGCATATACGATTACCTGTCTTTTGGGCAGGTGTCCATACGGTGCAAGCAACTCACGGCCCTTAGAGACACAGTATTGGCTCTTGAGACCAGAGTGGGAGAACTGGAGGAACTAAGGGAGACAGAGGTACACAGAGAAGAGTTTCACAGACACCATAGATAGGTCTCACCCTTGAGTCTGACATGCCTCCATGCTATAAGGGAAGATGAAAGTCTTGGGGAAGAGGAAAATCAAGCTGGAGTGGTGGGAAACAACCCATAGTTGGGACCCTCCTTGCAGATGGTGTCATTGTATCCTCTCACAGTGAGGATACCCCTTCTGGGGAGGGAATCCAAGTTACTAGGAAGAAGAAGGTAATAATAATGGGGGATTAGATTATAAGAAACATAGATAGTTGGGATTGTAATGATTGGGAGAACTTCATAATAAATTGCCTCCTGCAATGGCTGTGGATCTCATAAGACAGACGGATATGCAGTGCTGGGGAGGAGCCAGTGGGTGTGGCATATGTAGGTACCAATGATGTAGGCAAAGGTAGGAGAGTGATCCTGCAAGCCAAATTTAACCTGCTAGGTAAGAGATTAAAGTCCAGGACCTCTCCATGGTAGCATTGTCTGATATGCTTCTAGTTCCACCTGCTGGGCCAGGAAACCAGGCAGAATCGCAGGGTCTCAATGTGTGGATAAGACAATGGTGTAGGGAGGAGGGTTTTGAGCTATTATGAACTAGGGAACCTTTTGGGAAAGGAAGAGCTTATACAGGAAGGATAAGCTCCACCTAAACCAAAAGGGAAACAGACAGCTGGCTTGTAAAATGAAAAAGGTTGTAAAGGATTTTTTAAACTAAAGGCTGGGGAAAAGTTTATGGATGCAAAGGAGTACAAGGTTCAGATGGAGACATCTCTTAGGGATGAATTTATTAAAGGGGGAAATTTATATGTTAGTAAAGAGAATAGGAAGTTGGTAAAGTACAAGTAGGAGCAAATGGGGACAGTCGAACATGAGAGTTCCATTTAAATGTTACACATAAAGGCAAACAACTGAATACAGTAACTCTTCACTTAAAGTCGTCCCGGTTAACGGTGTTTCGTTGTTATGTTGCTGATCAATTAGAAAATATGCTAGTTTAAAGTTGCGCAATGCTCCCTTATAACATCATTTGGCAGCTGCCTGCTTTGTCCACTGCTTGCAGGAAAAGCAGCCCGTTGGAGCTAGCTGGTGGGGGCTTGGAACCAGGGTGGACTGGCTCCCCCCCATAAGCTTCCCGTTCCCTTAAGTTCCCTGTGCGGCAGCCGCCCAGCAGGCTAGCAATTGCCAGCAGTTCAGCTGTCCCTCCCCCCACTGCCATGTGCTGCTCCTGCCCTCTGCCTTGGAGCTGCTCCCCGGAGCCTCCTGCTTGCTGTGCAAGGGAGAAGGGGGGGGCTAATGTCAGGGTGTCCCCCTCCCCCCTGCTCCTGCCCCCCGCTTACCCCATCTCCATAGAGCAGGGAGAGGGGGGACGGACACGACAGGGCTCAGGCCGGAGGGAGCTTCCTGGCAGCAGCTTCTGTCTCAACTTGCTGATCTACTTAAAAAGTTAGTGTACTTAGAGTGGGGTCAGCATACTTAAAGGGGCCTTGTGCATCTCTCTCTCACACACACACAGGGTATGTGTCTCTGTCTCGTTCTGCTATGCTGTCTCCCCTCCCTCCATTCGTGCTGCCTTGTAGAGTGTGAGGCTACATTAACAACAATGGGTTAACCCTTGAGGGCTCTGCTGATTGCTAGTTCATCATTTAGCAGTAAGGCATTCCCTGCGAAATATCCTACCCTCTGACTTCACCACCTCAACCAAATTTCACAATCATCATCGCTGTGTACCAGTATTAAATTGTTTGTTTTAAAACTTGTACTGTGTGTGTGTGTGTGTGTGTGTGTGTGTGTGTGTGTGTATATATATATATATATATATTATATATATATATATATATATAATATAGTCTTTTGTCTGGTAAAAACAATTTCCCTGGAACCTAACCCCCCCTATTTACATTAATTCTTATGGGGAAATTGGATTCGCTTAACATCGTTTCGCTTAAAGTCGCACTTTTCAGGAACATAACTACAACATTAAGTTACTATATTGACAAAATGTTCAAGGGCTTATATACAAATGTTAGAAATTTAGACACTAAGATGGATGAACTAGAGAGCCTGGCATTAAATGAGGATATTGATATAATAGACATCATGGAAACTTAGTGAAATGAGGATAATCGGTGGATGCAATAATTCCAGTGTACATCATATATAGGAATAACAGTAGGTCGTGCTGGTAGGTGAATGTAGTATCCACTTCCGGTTTCAAAAAATGTTGTTTCTGTCCCTCCTTTCATAATCAGGATCAGACAAATTTCATTAAATGGTTTAATTAGTTTTGTTTTGCTTTAGAAGAGAAAAGAGTTAACTGTAACTAACTAGCAAATGCACCCACTTTCTAATAAATATTTGATCAGAATAAAATTACACTGTGAACATGCAACAGTAAATCTGTATACTCAACTACTCACCACCTTCATTTTGATGTGTCTGTAAATAACTTGTATGATAACTTTAAAGATTTTTTTTCTGCAGTCTGATGAAGATGAGTCAAGACACATGCAAGAGGATGAATCCCAGATGTCTTCTAGAGTCAAGTTTTGTGATTCTGTCAAAAAACTCAAGCAAAAGTCACATGTAAGAATCATTTTCCTTAATTACAGTAACCTTTACTTACCTCAGTGGGGCTTGGTATGGCTGCAGGATTTTCACTGGGTGGAGCAGCTGGCAGGATTGGGATCTTAATTTGAAAAATGCCCTCCCCGTTGTCAGGGTGCTTAGGAACGTAATAATTAAAATATGATCATCTTCATAAATACCCATAGCAACTCTGCCAACAAATATTAAAAATAGCCACAAAAATCTCTGATAAAAGAAAACATGAATTGTGAAATCAGAACAATGTAGGCCCAGGGACCGGGGCCCATAGGAGCTCTCACTTCTTGTTAGACATTTCTCTCATTGATTGACAGCCACAACAATACTCCTACATATTACATGTGTGTAAATACTGCTGTTAATTGGGTCACTGGGTATACATTTTAAAGATTAGTTCTGCCTATTAGGGACAGATTTTGACTCTGTGTGCAGGGGCAGGAGAGTCCCACAACTTGTGCTTCTTGAGTTCAGGCACAGGTGGCATCATATCACTGCCAGCTGTGCTACATGAGGCAGGACTGGACAATGTCTTTCCACCCTACCCCCTCAGTACTGTCTGGCAGAGTCTGGGGCCTTCAGCATGGGAGATGTAGAAGTCATTTCTCATTGTGCTCCTCTAAACTCCCTCAGAGGGCATTGTTCCTGCCTGTGATTTCTGTGTGCAAAATATCTCTCACAGCATAATCCTAGTCTCTGATCATTTCCCAAGTATGTTTGTATTTAAAAGATGAGCAAGTAAAAACTGAAGCAGTTGATATTTAAAAATCTTACTATAAATGTTTTATTAAGTAGTAGAGATATTAGTGGAAAAGAGTTTGATATATAAACTGTTTAACAGATGCTTGATTTCAATGTTTTGGTGTTTGTGTGATATATTTTTAAATGATTCATAAACATTATTGCTGTTACTCATGAAAGGATAGTTTTAGCTGTTTTACTTGTATTAAAAATATTGCAAACATGATCTTAAATAAATGATACCTTCTCTCCTTAGGTCCAGACTGATTTTCCTTCTGCTGAAGAAGCATATAATTTTTTTACTTTCAATTTTGGTCCTGAACCAGACAATATAAAGGATGAAACTAAGAGCAAAAAAAAGAGTGAATCAAATCAGGAGGAAGAGGAAGGGGAAGAACAGGAATCTATAGTAAGCCATCAGCAAGAACAAACAGAGGATGAAATGGTACAAATCATAGACACACTTTTTCATATTTTTATTCAGACTTTTTATGCTAACTTTTGCTTATCTATTTAATAAAAACTGACTTATTTTATAATTTATTTTAAAAACAAAACGTGGGGATTACATTTTCAAAACACTGAGATGAGGTAGAAGTTGATTTCTTTGCAGTTAGTGCTTTTTCTTTAGTAGTGAAGTACTTCTTGCTTAAAAACTACATAACAAATAATTGACACTCTTGATGCAGAAGCCTTGTAAGGCTGCATAGCCATATATGAAAAAATAGAGTTTCATAGTAAACTGAACAAATCAGTAGACATTGTATCAGTAGGTGTCAATTTCACCTGAGGCTAATATTGCATGTTTATTAAAGAGACTGAAAAAAAAATTATGACAGGCTACTTTTTCAAAACAATATGAAATTAGGATGACAAGACATAAAGGAAAAGTGATTATAGTTGATAATCCAAGATGGTAACTACAGGTCTGATTCTTCCACCCTTTCTCACATTGAGCAGTATCTTCCTCCACAAATTGTCCCATTCATTCCAAAGGGATTACTGGCAGACTAGTGTACTACATACTCAATGTCAGTAAGGGTGGTAGAATCTGTCCCATTTAACATATTAGTAAACTGTACATTTTGTTAAAATGAAATGGAGTTTCTATTTCCAATACTCTAATATATAGTAACTTGCTAACATCTTGAGTAAACTGTGATGATATTGATTTTGATTATTCCAGTGTATGAATGTAAATAACTAGCTTGACCAAATACAGTACAGCCTCGCTATAATGCCTTTCATAATAATGAACCTTTGAATATAATGAACCCGGTCCCTGGATCTCACCTTGAGCCCTGCTGCTGTGGCAGGGGCTGACAGCTCCAGCCCCCGTCACAGCCCCAGGGCTGGAGGAGCTGTTGCCCCCGCATCCCCCACGGTGGTTCTCTTTTGCTATAACGAACCCCTGGCTATAAAGAATAAATGGCTTGGATCCTGAGGGGTTCGTTATAGCAAGGATGTACTGTACAGCATAATTTAAATAAAACCCATTTTTCTGTTTGCATGCAAAATTGTGAGATTGATGTCTTCCAGACCAGAATTTCATACTAAATAAAAGAACTAATACATTTTTACATATAAAATATAGGATGAAGAGGACTGCCTTGTTAATGATAGAGAAGATTTATTCATTATAGATCAAATGGCTCGTGATTTTCTAGTAGTAAAACCTGCAGATTACAGAAGCTATTCTGAGCGACTACAGAAGGAAAGAGAAATTTTGTTCACTCCAAGCATCCTAACAGGTATGATATGCATCTTTTCTATTGTTGTTTAATTTAACTGTAATATAACATACTCTAACCTCCAATAGCACCTGTTATCTGAGGATCTCTGTGGTACTGTAGGTACAGCCAGAGGAATCTGTGCCTGAGGGAGAGTCTTGAAGCACAGAGACCTAACTAAATTGTCTCATATATTAGACTTTCATAGAATCAGAGGACTGGAAAGGATTTCAAGAGTTCACGTAGTCCAGTCCCCTGCACTCATGGCAGGACTAAGTATTATCTACACAATTCCTGACCGGTGTTTGTCAAACCTGCTCTTAAAAATTTCCAATGATGGAGATTCCACAACCTCGATAGGCAGTTTATTCCAGTGTTTAACTACCCTGACAGGAAGTTTTTCCTAATGTCCAACCTAAACCTCCCTTGCTGCAATTTAAGCCCATCGCTTCTTGTCCTATCCTGCCTGTCAAAGAAAGCTCTTAGGTTGGTTTGACATGATTTGTTCTTGACAAATCCATGCTGACTCTTATTTCTCAACTTATTATCTTCCAGGTGTCTGCAAATTGCTTGCTTTATTATTTGTTCCATTATCTTTCCAGGTGCTGAAGTTAAGCTGACCCGTCTGTAATTCCCCAGGTTGTCCTTATTTCCCTTTTTATAGTTGGGCACTATATTTGCCCTTTTTTAGTCCTCTGAAATCTCTCCCATCTTCCATGACTTTTCAAAGATAATCAGTAATGGCTCAGATAGCTCTTCAGTCAGTGGCGCTGGAACATTTTTAATAGGGGGGTGCTGAAAGCCAGCCTCCTTACCACCAACCCCGCCGACCTGACCCCAGGCATGAGGCCAGCAGCCTGAACCCCGGGGGTGCTGCAGCACCACCCGCACTCCTAATTCCCATGCCTAAGTCTTCAGTAAGTTCCTTGATTATTCTAGGATGCATTTAATCAGGCCCTGGTGACTTGAAACATCTAACTTGTCTAAGTAATTTTTAACTTTTTCTTTCCCTACTTTAGCCTCTGATTCTACCTCATTTTCACTGGCATTTACTGAAACTGAAACAAAAACATCATTTAACACGTCTGTCATTTCTACATTTTCTGTTATTGTTTTCCCCCTTTCATTGAGTAACTGGCCTACTCTGTCCCTGGTCTTCCTCTTGCTTCTAATGTAGGTATACAATGTTTTCTTTTTACCCTTCATGTCTTAGCTAGTTTAATCTCATTTTGTGCCTTGGCCTTTCTAATTTCGTCCCTTCATATTTGTGCTATTTGTTTATATTCATCCTTTGTATTTTGACCTAGTTTCCACTTTTTGTAGGCCTCTTTTTTGAGTTTCAGATAATTAAAGATCTTCTGGTTAAGCCAGGGTGGTCTCTTGCCATACTTCCCATCTTTCCTACGCAGTGGGATAGTTTGCTCTTGTGCCCTTAATAATGTCTCTTTGAAAAACTGCCAACTGTCTTCAATAGTTTTCCACCTTAGACTTGCTGAGAGTCACACTAAGCAACCTTAGGAGCTCGCTAACTTAGTGGTCACGTTTCCCAAAATCCAGCGTTGAGGCAGGAGCCATTGCCAAGTCCACTCACTGGGTCTGCTAAGTCCTCAAAAGCTTTTGCTTCCCAGCCTCTTTCTGTGAAGGAGGAGGAAGAAGAAATAGAGCCATCAGTCTCTCAACTCTTCTCAAACCCATTACCAGTATGTGCTAGCATTGGTATCTGGATCTTTCTCAATGTCAACATCTTTGATGTTGGTATTCTTGAGTTCTCAGTTCTGGGTGCTTTGCGTCAGACAGCTTCAGCTTTCAATTGCCTCAGTGTTGGCGACTATATTCTTGATTTAGTGGCAAAAACAGACTGATAATTAGACCTGTGCTCCTTATATACACCCCGATATATATACCCGATTGTATAGAAAGGTGAGGAGTGAGGACGTAGTTAGTGTGGGTGTACAGCCCCAGTGGGTGCTGCTATCTAGAAAGTTTTGAGTTCGTGCCCCAGAGTGCATGAATCAGCTATACTGGGAAATAATGCAGGCTATGCCCAAAAATGTACAAACAACGTCAAAACACTATCACCAGTAGAATGTTGTTATAAATTTATATTATAGATTTGTCCTTATTATGGAATAAGAGCTGCTTTGGTTATGTACAATATTAGTTATTGCCATCAGGCAAATTTCACAGACAGCATTTTTAGGGTATTCCCTTTGCAGCAGCAAAATATCAATGTAGTTTTTAAAAAGCAGTATAGATCCTTAGAAAGCTGATAAATTATATCTCCAGTTATAAAATATCTTACATATTTGAATATTTGATTGCTCTTTAGTGCCTATGTCTCAGAAGGTGCCTGAAAACATGCAGCCGAGGTACCTAGAAGATGAGGGTCTTTACACAGGAGAAAGGCCCATTGTGTCACTATCTAATCAAAACATTCTAGAGAACAGAATATTGAGACAGGAGCAGGTAAGTCACCACTACATTATTACTTGTGTCTGTTTAGGTTCTTTTTATGTCACAAACAGGAGTGTTCAAAATTCAGACCCTTTCCTTATGATGTTTATTCATTTTTTATTTTGTTACCCTTCAGGTGAAGCATGAATAATCAGGTTAGCATATGGGCCACATATATTTAAAAAAACTGTCTGAGAGCAGTATCAGAATTTTGGAAGGTTTTTATTAGAAAGTAAGCATTTTGGGGAGAATTGGCAACAACGGAGTGCTTCAGGCCAGGTACCTCCTACCAAAACTGTATCTTTCAACAGAGAACAAAAATGTGTTTTCTTTGTTTCTGGCAATGTTCTGCGGGTATTAGTGCAATAACAGGTTAAATCCAAAATTATCTTAAGAAGGTATTGTTAGGCAATGTGGCCTATCAAATGGAGCATTGGACTGAAACTTAGGGTATGTCTACACTACGAAATTAGTTCGAATTTATAGAAGCCGGTTTTATTGAAACCGGTTGTATACAGCCGATTGTGTGTGTCCCCACATAAAATGCTCTAGGTGCTCTAGTCGGCGGACCGCGTCCACAGTACGAGGCTAGCGTCGACTTCCGGAGCATTGCACTATGGGTAGCTATCCCACAGCTATCCCACAGTTCCCGCAGTCTCCGCCGCCCCTTGGAATTCTGGGTTGAGATCCCAATGCCCGGATGATGCAAAAACAGTGTCGCGTCATACAGTAACTGCCAAGCACCCAGAAAGATGCCGAGGGCTATCAGTCACGCTGCACCGTCGTCTTAAGATGTAAAAAATAGATTTGCTCTGTATTCATTTGCTTCCCCCTCCCTCCGTCAAATCAACGGCCTGCTAAACCCAGGGTTTTTAGTTTAATCTTTGGGGGGACCATTCTGTGTGACAGTTGTTTGTGTTTCTCCCTGATGCACAGCCACCGTTCTTGATTTTAATTCCCTGTACCTGTACGCCATGTCGTCACTTGGCCCGCCCTCCCTCCTTCCCCTAGTCCGTCAGATACTACTTTCGCGCCTTTTCTTTGAATTCTGGGTTGAGATCCCAATGCCCGGATGATGCAAAACAGTGTCGCGGGCGGTTCTGGGTACATGTCGTCAGGCCCCTCCCCCCTCGTCACAGCAACGGCAGACAATAGATTCGCGCCTTTTTACCTGGGTTACCTGTGCAGACAACATACCACGGCAAGCATGGAGCCCGCTCAGCTCAGCTGAGCTCACCGTCACCATATGTCCTCTGGGTGCCGGCAGACGTGGGACTGCATTGCTACACAGCAGCAGCTGCTAACTGCCTTTTGGCGGTAGACGGTGTAGCATGAGTAATAGCCGTGGGGCTGGCAGCCATAGGGCTGCATTGCACCAGCCCCTTGCCAGGAGATGGTATATTATGACTGGTATCCATCATCGTCGTACTGGAGTGGCTGTCAATCATGGCCACCTGGGCAGACATGCTACTGTTTCGATGATGATGGCTACCAGTCGTAATATACTATTTTCTGCCAATTGCCCAGTATTGTCTGCTAAGCACCCAGAAGAGGCCGAGGGCGATGCTGGGTGCTGGCGGACGTGGGGCTGGCAGACGTGGGGCTGCATTGCTATACAGCAGCAGCCCCTTGCCTTTTGGCAGACGATGGTATATTATGACTGGTAACCGTCGTCATCATACTGGAGAGGCTATCACTCATGCTGCACCGTCGGCTGCCAGCTTAAGATGTAAAAAATAGATTTGTTCTGTATTCATTTGCTTCCCCTTCCTCCGTGAAATCACCTTTCTTGATTTTAATTCCCTGTTCCTGTACCTGTACGCCATGTCGTCACTCGGCCCTCCCTCCCTCCCGCCCTCCGTCCTTCTCCTGGTCCATCAGATACTAGTTTCGCGCCTTTTTTCTGACCAGGCGCCATAGCTAGCACTGGGATCATGGAGCCCGCTCAGATCACCGCTGCAATTATGAGCACTATGAACACCACGCGCATTGTCCTGGAGTATATGCAGAGCCAGGACATGCCAAGGCGAAACCCGGACCAGCCGAGGAGGCGATTGCAGCGCGGCGACGAGAGTGATGAGGAAATTGACATGGACATAGACCTCTCACAAGGCACAGGCCCCAGCAATGTGGAAATCATGGTGTCACTGGGGCAGGTTCATGCCGTGGAACGCCGATTCTGGGCCCGGGAAACAAGCACAGACTGGTGGGATCGCATCGTGCTGCAGGTATGGGACGATTCCTAGTGGCTGCGAAACTTTCGCATGCGTAAGGGCACTTTCATGGAACTTTGTGACTTGCTTTCCCCTGCCCTGAAACGCCAGGATACCAAGATGAGAGCAGCCCTCACAGTTGAGAAGCGAGTGGCGATAGCCCTGTGGAAGCTTGCAACGCCAGACAGCTACCGGTCAATCGGGAATCAATTTGGAGTGGGCAAATCTACGGTGGGGGCTGCTGTGATCCAATTTGCCAGGGCAATGAAAGACCTGGTGATAGCAAGGGTAGTGACTCTGGGCAACGTGCAGTCAATAGTGGATGGTTTTGCTGAAATGGGATTCCCAAACTGTGGCGGGGCCATAGACGGAACCCATATCCCTATCTTGTCACCGGAGCACCAAGCCACCGACTATGTAAACCGCAAGGGGTACTTTTCAATGCTGCTGCAAGCCCTGGTGGATCACAAGGGACGTTTCACCAACATCAACGTGGGATGGCCGGGAAAGGTACATGATGCTCGCGTCTTCAGGAACTCTGCTCTGTTTCGAAAGCTGGAGGAAGGGACTTTCTTCCCGGACCAGAAAGTGACCGTTGGGGATGTTGAAATGCCTATCGTGATCCTTGGGGACCCAGCCTACCCCTTAATGCCATGGCTCATGAAGCCGTACACAGGCAGCCTGGACAGGAGTCAGGACCTGTTCAACTACAGGCTGAGCAAGTGCCGAATGGTGGTGGAATGTGCATTTGGACGTTTAAAAGCGCACTGGCGCAACTTACTGACTCGCTCAGACCTCAGCGAAAAGAATATCCCCATTGTTATTGCTGCTTGCTGTGCGCTCCACAATATCTGTGAGAGTAAGGGGGAGACCTTTATGGCGGGGTGGGAGGTTGAGGCAACTCGCCTGGCCGCTGATTACGCGCAGCCAGACACCAGGGGGGTTAGAGGAGCACAGCAGGGCACGGTGCGCATCAGAGAAGCTTTGAAAACGAGTTTTGTGACTGGCCAGGCTACGGAGTGAAACTTCTGTTTGTTTCTCCTTGATGAACCCTCCAAACCCCCCCCCCCCCGACCCGGTTCACTCTACTTCCCTGTAAACCAACCACCCCACCCCACCCTCCCCTCCCCAATTCGAGCACCGCTTGCAGAGGCAATAAAGTCATTGTTTTTTCACATTCATGCATTCTTTATTAGTTCCTCACAGAAGTAGGGGGATAATTGCCAAGGTAGCCTGGGATGGGTGGGGGAGGAGGGATGGAAAAGGACACACTGCATTTTAAAACTTTAACTCTTATTGAAGGCCAGCCTTCTGATGCTTGGGCGATCATCTGGGGTGGAGTGACTGGGTGGACGGAGGCCCCCCACCGTGTTCTTGGGCATCTGGGTAAGGAGGCTATGGAACTTGGGGAGGAGGGCTGTTGGTTACACAGGGGCTGTAGCGGCGGTCTCTGCTCCTGCTGCCTTTCCTGCAGCTCAACCATACGCTCGAGCATATCAGTTTGATGCTCCAGCAGACGGAGCATTGACTCTTGCCGTCTGTCTGCAAGCTGACGCCACCTATCGTCTTCAGCCTGCCACTTGCTCTTTTCATCCCGCCATTCAGCCCGCCACCTCTCCTCTCGTTCATATTGGGCTTTTCTGATGTCCGACATTGACTGCCTCCACGCATTCTGCTGTGCTCTATCAGCGTGGGAGGACATCTGCAGCTCCGTGAACATATCGTCCCTCGTCCTACGTTTTCTCTTTCTAATGTTCACGAACCTCTGCGAAGGAGAAACATTTGCAGCTGGTGGAGGAGAAGGGAGAGGTGGTTAAAAAAGACACATTTTAGAGAACAATGGGTACATTCTTTCATTACAAGGTCGCATATTTCGGCTTGCAGGCAGCCATGGTAGGCCACAGTGTTTTGGCTTTTTTAACCTTCTTAACATGCGGGAAAGGTTGCAAACAGCAGCGCATTTCCCATATCAAGGATGAATTGGGTTGTCCATTTAAAATGGGTTTTCAATGTAAAAGGAGGGGCTGCGGTTTCCCGGTTAACATGCGGCACAAACACAAGTAAACCACCCCCCCACACACACACGCACGATTCTCTGGGATGATCATTTCACCCCTCCCCTCCACCGCGTGGTTAACAGCGGGGAACATTTCTGTTCAGAAGAGCAGGAACGGGCGCCTCTGAATGTCCCCTTAATAAAATCACCCCATTTCAACCAGGTGACCGTGAATGATATCACTCTCCTGAGGATAACAAAGAGAGATAAGGAATGGATGTTGTCTGCATGCCAGCAAACACCGGGACCATACGCTGCCATGCTTTGTTATGCAGTGATTCCAGACTACGTGCTACTGGCGTGGTAAAGTGTCCTACCATGGCGGACGGGATAAGGCAGCCCTCCCCAGAAACCTTTTGCAAACGCTTTGGGAGTACATAAAGGAGAGCTTTCTGGAGATGTCCCTGGAGGATTTCCGCTCCATCCCCATACACGTTAACAGACTTTTCCAGTAGATGTACTGGCCGCGATTGCCAGGGCAAATTAATCATTAAACACGCTTGCTTTTTTGTGTGTAATGTTTACAAATATTTACAAAGTTACACTCACCAGAGGTCTCCTGTGTGCCCTGAGGGTCTTGGGTGAGTTCGGGGGTTACTGGTTCCAGGTCCAGGGTCACAAACATATCCTGGCTGTTGGGGAAACCGGTTTCTCCGCTTCCTTGCTGCTGTGAGCTACCTACAGTACCTCCATCCTCATCTTCCTCGTTCCCCGAACCGTCTTCCCTGTGTGTTTCTCCAGTGAGAGAGTCATAGCACACGGTTGGGGTAGTGGTGGCTGCACCCCCTAGGATCGCATGCAGCTCCGCGTAGTAGCGGCAAGTTTTCGGCTCTGCCCCGGACCTTCCATTTGCTTCTCTGGCTTTGTGGTAAGCTTGCCGTAGCTCCTTAATTTTCACGCGGCACTGCTGTGTGTCCCTGTTATGGCCTCGGTCCTTCATGGCCTTGGAGATCTTTTCTAATACTTTTCCATTTCTTTTACTGCTACGGAGTTCAGCTATCACTGCTTCATCTCCCCATATGGCGAGCAGATCTCGTACCTCCCGTTCGGTCCATGCTGGAACTCTTTTGCGATCCTGGGACTCCATCACGGTTACCTGTGCTGATGAGCTCTGCGTGGTCACCTGTGCTCTCCACGCTGAGCAAACAGGAAATGAAATTCAAACATTCGCGGGTCTTTTCCTCTCTACCTGGTCAGTGCATCTGAGTTGAGAGTGCTGTCCAGAGCGGTCACAATGAAGCACTGTGGGATAGCTCCCGGAGGCCAATAATGTCGAATTCCATCCACACTACCCCAATTCCGACCCGCAAAGGCCGGTTTTATCGCTAATCCCCTCGTCGGAGGTGGTGTAAAGAAACCGGTTTAAAGGACCCTTTAAGTCGAAAGAAAGGGCTTCGTTGTGTGGACGTGTCCAGGCTTAATTCGGTTTAACGCTGCTAAAGTCGACCTAAACCCGTAGTGTAGACCAGGCCTTAGAAGACTTGGGTTCTGTTTCCAGCTCTGCTAATAGCCTGGTGGGTGACCTTGAGTAAGTCATGTCAATGCTCTGTGCCTCAGTTTCCCATCTGCAAAATGGGGATAATGATACTGAACTCTTTTATAAAGTGCTTTGCTATCTGCTGATGAAAAGTGTTATGTAAGAGCTGGTTATTGTTATTATTTATTAAAAAATTAAAGTAAATCAAAAGTGAGCACTATAAAATTTAATTTAAGATTTGCATAACAGCTTGGTTAGACAGATTAAGAACATCAGAACAACCATACTGGGTCAGACCAAGGGTCGATCTAGCCCAGTAACATGTCTTCTGACAGTGGCCAATGCTAGGTGTTTCAGCGGGAATGAACAGAACAGGTAATCATCGAGTGATGCATCCCTGTCATCCACTGCCAGCTTCTGGTACTCAAAGGCTAGGGACTCCCAGAGCACGAGATTGGATCCCTGACCATCTTGGCTAATAGCTATTGATGGACCTATCCATTAAATTTCTTGTAGTTTTAGCGATATCAGCAACCATGCCATTTGCATCATATGCCTTGTCTGTATTAGCATGTTTCTTAAAATGTGCAGGGTTGGGAGATTAAGAAAAATGGTAGCATAGGGAGGGTTCAGGCAGGATCCTTAGATGTATCTCCTTTGGGTCTGGGGCTTGTCAGTAGACTGCAGTATACTCAGAATTTTCTGTTTGAATCAACTAAAACACATGGGGGATGCCAGTCACAAGTTACTCATGCTTAAAGTGTTTTGCTAATTTCTTCCTTAAAGAAAAAGGAAGGGGAGGGATAGCTCAGTGGTTTGAGCATTGGCCTGCTAAACCCAGGGTTGTGAGCTCAATCCTTGAAGGGGCCACTTAGGGATCTGGGGCAAAATCAGTACTTGGTCCTGCTAGTGAAGGCAGGGGGCTGGACTCGACCTTTCAAGGTCCCTTCCAGTTCTAGGAGATAGGATATCTCCATTAATCTAATCTAATCTAAAAAGATTTAAAAGCTAAGTGTCTCCAGAAATGTGGGATCTTATTTTCTGGAATAATAGTATAATTGCAAGTCATTCCCATATAAAAGTTACAAAAAATGTTATCTCACTTTATTATTCATAGGGAAAAAGGTGGTTTGGAGATGATGGCAAACTCTTAGCGTTGCCTAGTCCAATTAAACAATCTTCTACAAGACCTCCAATATTTTCATTGGAGGAAGGCATAGAACCAGAACTTGAAACATTGTATAGAAAGGTAGGTTGCATTTCATATATGTCGTTACTGTGACACCATTTAATATTGGTTACTATACACTCAGGAATCCTTAACTATGAAATGTTATGACTAATTCAAGGATTTGTCTACAATGGGTGTCTTACACTGTTATGGCTAGACCAGTCCAAACCCCCTAAATGTGGTGTCCTCATGTAAAAAGTGACTTGCACTGAGTTGAGCTGTACCAGTTCAAGTGTCTTTTTACATTGGTGCAGCACATCTAGCCTAGGAGTTTGCACAGTGGAGCTGCATTGGTGTTGCTACACTTGTACAAAGAAAAAAATAATCTAGTGTGGACAGATTCAAACAGGCTCAGTTTTACTTCAGTGACTCTATTTCTTAAAGCTTTCTTTCCTTCTTTGGAAAAACCATGACACATTAACATATAACAAGGCTTTCACTTTTGTGAGATGAGAATTCTTCCAGCTGCTGCTGCGCTACCAGTCTGAAAGTTGTTCATCAGCTGGTCCTAGTGACAATTACAATTACACATAATTCTCCATCAAATCCAGTTCCACAGGTCTATTAATGGGCCTGCAATGCAGAAAGAGGCAAAACTAAATCTGCACTTCATCGACGGGAGGACTAACCATACTCATCTGGAGATGCTTTCCAGTCTCTGTTCTGCCTCCACAGTGCAGGCATGTTGGCTAGGGGTAAAATTGCAAAAGTACCTAATTCCCATTTTCAAAATTAACTTAGGCCCTTAGGAGTGTAAGTCCTGCTGAATTTCGGTGAGAAAGCTCATATGTGTCCAAGTCACTTTTGACAATGGGACTTCAGCTCCAAAGTCACTTATGGCCTTTTGAAAATTTTACTCAATATCTCTCCTGCTGCAGAGCTGAAACAAAGGCAAACCAAAGAAAATCAAATTAAAAAAAAGAAAAATGTAAGAAAACCAGGGCTCTTGTCCTCTACAATCCCTGAATTGATTTCAGGTTTGATTCTCTGACCAAAAGGGGAGCATCACCAGTGCATTATTCCTTCCCGAGGGACTCTGCCTTGTCAGAACAGCTATATAAGATGGCGAATAAGCTTGTTGAGAAGACAAAGCATATGCTCATCTGGTTCTGTGCTGGAGCCCCTTGCTGAGTACTTCAAGTGCACATAGGCAAGCTGTGTCGACTTTTGTCAAAAGGTAGCAAGGGCATAATGATCAGCCAGGCCAGAGGTTTCCTTGGTCCCTCTCACCATGCCTGGAGAGGAGCAGTGCAGCAGCTGAAGTCCTCTTGGCTTTGACAGAGAGGCTGCCAGCTGCACTCCATCACCACCCACCCTAGTTGTGATAGTACTTGTACGTGGAATATTTGATCAGCCATCCCAGCTTCAGGCTCTTAAGAAGAGATCAGCTGAGGCCAGAAAGGAGCGCATTGTGCTCTTCTGCCAGTCCTGGTTGCAGTTGCTTTACTGTGAGGAATATCTGATCAGCCACTCCTGACTCCCTTTGGGCGGTGGAGGGCTGTTGCGAAGCAGCTGAATCTCCTAGAAGACATTGTAGATAGTGATAGGGGGATGCAAAGTCCAAAACACTGTCCCTAATATCCTTTCCCCTTGAACTCAAATCACAAATGTCACTGGGCCTGACAAACATGAGTATTCCCCTGCAGCATTATGGGGAAACAAAGTGGCCTTTTCACCTTTTCTGGTCATACCAGTATAACTAGAGGGCAAGCCACTCCTCCAGAAGAAAGCAGAGCACACCCCAAACCAACTGACCAGGAAGAGATTTGGTGGGCTTTCCTGCTCCCAATTCAAGCTTCTCCGTATGGCTCCTTCAGTGCCCAGTCTGAGCAAAATCTCCAGTTCAGAGTCAGACTAATTCACTTTGCAGGCTGCGGGTTATTTGGCATCTCAAGCGTCCTTGAACTCAAGACGAATTCCTTGGTGCTTCCTCTTCCTGCCTGAAGCTATTCCTCCTCCCAAAGAGAAGCTGCCAAGCACTTGATGTTGGCCACATCAAGTTGTTTAGGAAATCTAAGGCCCTCTTTGTGTTATGTCACTCAACATCAAAGGGGTAGAAGCCTGTATCAAGGTGGATCCTTTGGGCCATTTTGGAGGCCCACAGAGTAAGGTCTGCCTCTTCCCTCTAATATCTGGGCTCATTTCCTAAGTCATGGCAGCTTCCTGGACTGAAAATTCCTTATGAGGAAATGTGTAAAGCAGCCAATTGGTTTTCCCTGGGTATGTTCACTGAGATCCATATACTGGTTCTGTGGACCCGAATTTAATGGTGAATAGGTAAGGCCCTACTTGAATTGTGGGATGATTGTCAAAAGAATGCGGCTAAGTTGCAGACAAGCCATGGAAAATTGCAGAAAAGTAATAATGGACCTTATTTGTGGCAATAAAGTCCATTATTATTATTATTATTATTTTCCGCTGTTGGCCGCCCGGGGCTAAGAGTAGGGGCTCTTGCTGTCGGGCGCGTGGGGCTAACACTGGGAACATGGTGCTGATAGCAGGGGCACCCACTGTCAGCCGTCCAGGGCTGAGAATGGGGGTTCCTGCTGTTGGCCACCTGGGGCTGAGAACTGGGGCTGACAGTGGGAACACAGGGCTGATAACAGGGGATCCCACTGTCAGCCGCCCTGGGCTGAGAGTGCGGGTTCCCGCTGTTGGCCGCCTGGGGCTGAGAGCTGAGGGCTGGGGCTGACGACAGGAACATGGGGCTTGCATGTCAGAATAGTGGTGGAAGCTTAACATTGCAGAATCCGCAATATCACAAGTTAAGTAGGGCCTTACGAATAGGAGAATTTTTCTTGCTGGCTGAAAATTTCCTTTTTTCAAGAATTCAGATCCACAGATTCAATCTATCCTATTGTATTCATATGTTTCTATTTAACTAGTTTGGCTGTGCCTATTTGCTCTGCACTGGGTTTATTAGTGTTCTTGAGTACTGTTTTCCTAGGCAATACTTACCATGTAACTTTTAGACAAGTGTAATTGAAGTTATTGAGCAGGACATTCAGGTGAGTTTGCCATTGATGGACAGATCTGGTTCTGCCTTTTTTTTTTTTTTTTTTTTTTAAACAGTGTAGTGTAAAAGATCTGTTGGTAGGTCTGTGGATCTGGATTCTTAAAGAAAGGATTTTTTTGATTAAACAAGACACATTTTTCTATTCTAAAAACTCAGGTACAGGCACATTATGATTAGGTATAGACAAGTGGGTTATTGCCTGTCACATGACCATCTTTACAAGCTCTAATGCACACATCAGAATAGTCTTAAATATTTCACTCTTTTCTTTTCTTCATTTCAGGCAATGAAACCCATGCATGCCAACCAATATATTGTTGGATCCAGGGACCCTCAGGGACAGTTTCAACTGGACATTGATATTTCTGGGTTAATATTCACTCATCATCCCTGTTTTAGCCGTGAACATGTTCTGGCAGCCAAACTGGCTCAGTTGTATGATCAATATCTAGCAAGAAGACAGCAAAACCTTACCAAACTCCTTACAGATAAGGTATTTTCATTGTATGCTCTAACGTGTTGAGATACTCAGCAGCTAGCTTAAGGTTAAAACTGAATTTGAGTCTTCAAAATGTAGCAATATAACTTCTAGCTTTGTGTCATGAATAATATATTTTGTTGAAAATAATCTTGTTTTTCTATAAAGTTTTCCCCCCCCCCCCAAATATTTGTTCTTTAACATCGGATCAAATGAATTTCAATTGAAAGCTGATTAAAATGTGTCCAACAGCATAGTGAAACATTACTCCATGTTCAGTGCAGACCTACCTGTTTAAGTTGATTTATTTAAAATAGGATCTCTAAAGGGATCTGAGATACAAGTCAGTATAATTGTTTTAATACAATAGAATTTACATGGCATCCTTTATACAGAGTATCAACAATGTTTTGCAGTGAATGGTAGATATGGCTTTACCGAGTTGTGTACAGTGTGACTCAGACAGGCAGAAAGGGAAAAACAGCATACAAAGATGGAGAAAGGTGAGTGAAGCTTAGTCTCAGTTCTAGGTGAAAAGGAATACAGTTATTATTTGTTTCCATTGTATTGACAAGAATTCCTTACCTTGACATTTTCAAGGAAAACAGTCATGTTTATAAATACTTGGTTCCATTAAAATAAAATTCCAGTTTCCAGCTTTATATCTGTGCTAAATATTCTGATTTTATTTATATATTGTCACACTTAATATATTTATCACCAAAACTTGGTGGTGTAATAAATAAAGACATTGGGGCATGAGAAGTTATTCCAGGCATGGGAATGAGAAGATTTAAGATCAAGCATGAGAAATTTAAGGCACAGGATAATGATTTGAGAAAGTTACAATCAACTGAAAAGAAGTATTGCCTGTCCCATTCTTGTTTAGTACTATTATCAAACTGATGCTTACTGTAGTTTTACTTCTGTTTCACCTACTGTGAGACGATGATGTAGAGAGGAGGGGTTTAGATTTATTAGGAACTGGGGAAACTTTTGGGATAGGGGGAGCCTATACAGGAAGGATGGACTCCACCTAAACCAAAGTGGATCCAGACTGCTGGCACTTAACATTAAAAAGGTTGCAGAGCAGTTTTTAAATTAAGAGGTGGAGGAAAGCCGATTGCTGTAGAGGAGCACGTGGATCGGACAGAGATAGAGATTCTCTAGGTTTTAGTCAGGAAGAGAAGATGGGAGAGGATGAAGTATGGGCCAGATCAGATGAGAAACATTCACATAAAAAAGAATCTGACACATCAGAAAAGGGCAGACAAATAAACAGTGACAGGTTTTTAAAGTGCTTGTACACAAATGCTAAAAGTCTAAATAATAAGATGGGTGAACTAGAGTGCTTCGTGTTAAAGGAGGATATTAATATAATAGGAATCACAGAAACCTGGTGGAGTGAGGACAATCAATGGGACACAATCATTCCGGGGTACAAAATATATCAGAAGGACAGAACGACATGGAGTGGGGGGGGAGTGGCACTACATGGGTACATGTCACCTCAGGACGAAATGCAGAGACAGAATTTCTCGATACTTTAAATGACTGCTTCTTAGAGCAGCTGGTACAGGAACCCACAAGGGGAGAGGCAATTCTCGATTTAGTTCTGAGTGGAACGCAGGAGCTGGTCCAAGAGGTAACTATAACAGGACCGCTTGGAAATAGTGACCATAATATAATAACATTTAACATTCCTGTGGTGGGAAGAACACCTCAGCAGCTCAACACTGTGGCATTTAATTTCAGAAAGGGGAATTATGCAAAAATGAGGAGGTTAGTTAAACAGAAATTAAAAGGTACAGTGACTAGAGCAGGGGTGGGCAAACTTTTTGGCTCGAGGGCCACATCGGGGTTGCTCAACTGTATGGAGGGCCGGGTAGGGAAGGCTGTGCTTCCCCAAACAGCCTGGCCCCCGTCCCCTATCCAACCCCTCCCACTTCCCACCCGCTGACTGCCCCACTCAGAACCTCCAACCCATCCAACCCACCCTCCTCCTTGTCCCCTGACCGCCCCCTCCCAGGACCCCCACCCCCTATCCAAAACTCCTGCTCCCTATCCCCTGACTGCCCGATCCCATCCACACTCCCACCCCCTGACAGCCCCGCCCCGGGACTCCCACTCCCAACCCTCCCTGTTCCCCATCCCCTGACCACCCCTCCAGAACCTCTGCCCCATCCAACCACCCCCTCTTCCCTGACTGCCTCCCAGGACCCCCTGCTCTCTTACCTAACCCCCCCGCTACGTTACCAGCAGCAGGAGCTCGCAGCCGTGACACCCGGCCAGAGCCAGCTGTGCTCCCCACGCTGCCCAGCAGGAGCGGCAGGCCAAAGCACAACCCATGCGGTGGTGTGGCTGTGGGGACAACAGGGGAGGGGCCGGGGACTCGGCTTCCCGGCCGGGAGCTCGGGCCAGGCAGGACGGTCCCGCGGGCCGTAGTTTGCCCGCGTCTGGACTAGAGTGAAATCCCTGCAAGCTGCATGGACACATTTCAAAGAAACTATAATAGAGGCCCAACTCAAATGTGTACCCCAAATTGAAAAACACAATAAAAGAACTAAAAAAGAGCCACCGTGGCTCAACAACCATGTAAAAGAAGTAGTGAGAGATAAAAAGGCATCTTTTAAAAAGTGGAAGTCAAATCCTAGTGAGGTAAATAGAAAGGAGCATAAACACTGCCAAATTAAGTGTAAAAATGTAATAAGAAAAGCCAAAAAGGAGTTTGAAGAACAGCTAGCCAGAAACTCAAAAGGTAATAACAAAATGGTTTTTAAGTACATCAGAAGCAGGAAGCCTGCTAAACAACCAGTGGGGCCCCTGGACAATCAAGATACAAAAGGAGCGCTTAAAGATGATGAAGTCATTGCGGGGAAACTAAATGAATTCTTTGCTTCAGTCTTCACGGCTGAGGATGTTAGGGAGATTCCCAAACCTGAGTCGTCCTTTGTAGGTGACAAATCTGAGGAATTGTCACAGATTGAAGTGTCACTAGAGGAAATTTTGGAATTAATTGATAAACTTAACAGTAGCAAGTCACGGCACCAGATGGCATTCACCCAAAAGTTCTGAAAGAACTCAAATGTGAAATCACGGAACTATTAACATGGTTTGTAACCTGTCCTTTAAATCAGCTTCTGTACCCAATGACTGGAAGATAGCTAATGTACACCAATATTTAAAAAGGGCTCTAGAGGTGATTCCGGCAATTACAAACTGGTAAGTCTAATGTCAGTACCAGGCAAATTAGTTGAAACAGTAATAAAGAATAAAATTGTCAGACACATAGAAGAACATAAATTGTTGGGCAAAAGTCAACATGGTTTCTGTAAAGGGAAATCATGTCTTACTAATCTTTTAGAGTTCTTTGAAGGGGTCAACAAACATGTGGACAAGGGGGATCCTGTGGACATAGTGTACTTAGATTTCCAGAAAGCCTTTGACAAGGTCCCTCACCAAAGGCTCCTATGTAAATTAAATTATCATGGGATAAGAGGGAAGATCCTTTCATGGATTGAGAACTGGTTAAAAGACAGGGAACAAAGGGTAGGAATAAATGGTAAATTTTCAGAATGGAGAGGGGTAACTAGTGGTGTTCCCCAAGGGTCAGTCCTAGGACCAATCCTATTCAACTTATTCATAAATGATCTGGAGAAAGGGGTAAACAGTGAGGTTGCAAAGTTTGCAGACGATACTAAACTGCTCAAGATAGTTAAGACCAAAGCAGACTGTGAAGAACTTCAAAAAGATCTCACAAAACTAAATGATTGGGCAACAAAATGGCAAATGAATTTAATGTGGATAAATGTAAAGTAATGCATATTGGAAAAAATAACCTCAACTATATATACAATATGATGGGGGCTAATTTAGCTACAACTAATCAGGAAAGAGATCTTGGAGTCATCGTGGATAGTTCTCTGAAGATGTCCACGCAGTGTGCAGCGACGGTCAAAAAATCAAACAGTATGTTAGGAATCATTAAAAGGGGGATAGAGAATAAGACGGAGAATATCTTATTGCCCTTATATAAATCCATGGTACGTCCACATCTTGAATACTGCGTACAGATGTGGTTTCCTCATCTGAAGAAAAAAGATATACTGGCATTAGAAAAGGTTCAGAGAAGCGCAACTAAAATGATTAGGGGTTTGGAACGGGTCCCATATGAGGAGAGATTAAAGAGGCTAAGACTTCTCAGCTTGGAAAAGAGGAAACTAAGGGGGGATATGATAGAGGTATGTAAAGTCATGAGTGGTGTGGAGAAAGTGAATAAGGAAAAGTTATTTACTTGTTCCCATAAGAACTAGGGGCCACCAAATGAAATTAATGGGCAGCAGGTTTAAAACAAATAAAAGGAAGTTCTTCTTCACACAGCGCACAGTCAACCTGTGGAACTCCTTGCCTGAGGAGGTTGTGAAGGCTAGGACTATAACAGGGTTTAAAAGAGAACTAGATAAATTCATGGAGGTTAAGTCCACTAATGGCTATTAGCCAGGGTGGGTAAGGAATGGTGTCCCTTGCCTCTGTGTGTGATAGGGTGGAGATGGATGGCAGGAGAGAGATCACTTGATCATTACCTGTTAGGTTCACTCCCTCTGGGGCACCTGGCATTGGCCACTGTTGGTAGACAGGATACTGGGCTGGATGGACCTTTGATCTGACCCAGTATGGCCATTCTTATGTTCTTATTGTCAAGATTAGGCTTAAAGAAAACATCAGAAAGAAAACATCAGAAAGAATTACTTTATTTGAGAGGAAGAACAGTCTTGTCATTAAGGCACTAGATGGGGACTCAAATTTAGTTCAGCCTGCCAAAACCTACCTGAGTGACATCAAGCAAGTCATTTAATCTCACTATGCCTCAGATTCCTATCTGTAAAATATGGGTAACAATAATTCCCTATCCTCTCTGGATGTTGTGAAGAAAAATTAATGAATTTTTGTGAGGTGCTTAGATACCAGCACGATAGAGGGAAGGTAAATAGATATACTCAGCAGAAATGCAAAAGTATTTGGTTAGATTTGAATCCTGAACAGATTTTTCATAGTGTGTTAATTTACCACATTGATATATTTAGCCTTTTTTGCTATTTAAAGTTTGCATTGCTTTCAGTTGAGTAGTGATCATAGAACATTTTGTCCATCAAGGCAATGTACTGTAGACAAAATGTTTACAAGCAGCTAAGTGCTTGTTTCATTAGTCTATAGATAAGTAAAAGTGATCCTCTTCTATATTTGTTTGCAGTTCCATTGCCCTCGTTTCAAGTTCACTCCTGTCATGACTGTTGAACCATGAATACTAATCTATGAGGTTTCTGTAGTTTTGGGTTTCACTCATGAATCTCTGAAATCATCATTTGAGGAGATACAAAGTGGGTACAGAAACTAAATCCTTAATCTGTTTCCAATTACCTTGTTGGAGTAGCAGTTTCCTATCATAGAGTGGCTAACTGGTTCATTTCAGGTTACATGGTATGCAGTACAGTTTCCTCCGTAAATTTTGAAACCATCTGTGAATTGTTGGTTTGTTTTTCCTTTTTGTTTAAGCTGCATGCTCTGAGGAATGCTGTACAGAGTAGTTTGGACAACAGTGGAACCAATGTCCCAAATCCTGTAGCACAACAGAGCGTAACTGAATATAAATTTGTAATCAGGTAGGTACAGATTCATTAGATCACTTTTTTAAAGAATTTTATTCCTTTTTTCTTTATTTCTGCACATGTACAGAACTATAAAACCAAGCCAAACTTGACACTTTATGGTAAAGTATTATGCATGTGAAGTAAACAGCCCAGGTTATGAATAAAGAAATATGTATACAAAATCAGATTGTGCAGTGTTTCACATTACGTTCCAAAAATCATTTTAATTTTATGATTTTTTTTCTGGTTGATGAATAACCAGAAATTTATATAGAGCACCAGACAGCCATATACATTTACTTGATTAATAAATGTATATGAAGTTTCAAAGTGATACAAATTTAATAGACATGATGTGTGCCCTTCTTCCCAGCATTCAATTGTCTTGTTGAAAATAGTAGTCCTGGAAACCCAAGCAATGAAATTATTATTCTGCTGGTTTTTCACTGTTAACTTTGCTGTGTTCTTGTAAAAAATTAATAGCCACAAACAACAGACACTACAGTTGTCAGCTAAACTACAACTATGCAGTATGGGGAATTCAGATTTCTCCACTTGGAGAATCTCAGTTAATAACAGCAAGGGTGAAATCTTGGCCCCATTGAAGTCAGTGGGAGTTTTACTCTAAGGATTTTTCTTCTTGGTAGGCCAAATACTAGAGAGCAATTTAATTACAAACATAATCAAGTCTGATTCCAGCCAACAGAGGCTGTTGTTACATGTAGTCAGTACATTACTTCCCTATGCGGTAAAGCTCATTGTCAAGCATATGAGGTTTCTAAGAGCCTAAACCCGAGTCAGAAACCAATTGGTATTAGATCATACAGGCCTCATAGACATAAGTTAAACTGCACTAAATTCTTGTAATGTTCATTCTAATTGCCTTTATGTGGTGAATTTGGTAAGGTGTGAGGGAAACATGCACCGATGTCACTAGTGCTTTGTTGAGAAAAAAGAAAACTTTAGTCTACAGGCCTGTCAATTTGGCATTTTTCATGTGGAGTCAAATAAGCTATCACTTTTCATGTGTACTAAACTATTTTTTGTTCCAAATTGTACACTTTTGTGGGGACTTGGGTTAATTTTAGATGTAATTGGTTTCAGTCTCCAATTTATTAATAATTAACAATAAAGCAAAATTTACATAATTTTTATTTAGCTTGTGATAATACAAAGTGAAATGGTAAATTTTCCTTCTGCTTGTTTAAAGAATGATTTTTAAAACGTGTTAGTGAAATTTGTGAATGTTTTATTGCTCCTAAAGGAACAACGTATTTCTGGAAAAAGTTTTGGAACATTTTTGGTTTTCTGACAGAATTGTCAACATCTGAGCAGTATCTGTCATCAGTTGGGAACAGCTGTTATTCCCTAACAGGCCTAATTGTGGCAAATTCAATTTTAATTCAATTCCAAAGGGGGATTTTATCTTACATAGTTGGAGTCATTGCTAACTAAAGGCCCCATTCAGCACTCCCTTCAGAACTCCTGGGCCTTAAGAATTTATATACATTTTTAGTTTTGAATCAGTGGCACTCTCTGCAGATGTAAGAGCCTGCCTGCATGGAGCTCATAGCAGGTTTGAAGCTTAGGCCCTGATCTAGCATAAGAGTGCACCCTTTACCCACACCGAATCCTATTGAAGTCATTGGAGCTTCATTTGGGCCCAGGGGTACACTTGCATGCAGTGAATGAATGGCAAGATTAATCCTTAGTGACTATTCTGCAGGTAGGAAAAAATGCCTGCTGACTATGAAAGGAAAACCTTAGACTATCAGCGTGGTTGTGTAATCCCCAGGTCTAGTTTAGATGCTAAAGTCTCTTAAATTGTACTCCTTTAATTAAAATATTTAATTCTGTAGTTTTAATTACCTAATGCTTAGCTCACAATAAAAGATTCTTAAGATTTCTGAACCTACTGAATACATTAACAGAAGTAGAGAGAGTACCATGGTCACCATTAAATAGTTAACATTTGCCAACAGTACCATACTATTGTACCTGAGAGATTACAGTATTTCCCACTACTTATCATTAGGACTTAATGATGATATCCTAAATATCAGAGTGTTGTTTAGTGTTGACTTTTTAATGGTGATCGCTATGCTTGTAGTTGGAGCTCAAATTACAGCTAGGAAACAGAAGAGTTCTGGGTAAAAATTGATTTCTTACTGGGATGCTTACTCATTGTGAGACCTTGTGGAAAATCATTTGACCTCTGTCTCAGTCATCCTGGCTGTAAAACTGGATAAATTCAAGATCTCATTTGGTTTTCAGTGCCACATTAGACTTTATTTACTATGAACAAATACATTACAGAAAAAGAAAATGCCTTTGGCCATGAAATCCAATTTGTATGTGTGTCTTCTCTGCAAAAACAAATGTGCATGAAGACATTTTTTTAAATGACTCTCTTCAGTCCCTATGCATTACTTTACATGACAGAGTCATTGCAAATACTGGTCCTTGATAACCACAGACATGAGATAAATTAACTGTTTCATAAACTCCAGTTTGTCCCTTGGATGCTTGTTCTTACTTAGAAACATGTTGTTTCTTTATATTAGTAAGTGATCGGTGGTATCCTTCACTTCTGGATAGAAAAGAGGACTTCCTTTTTTATTTGAAAAGAGTACTGTGCCTTTCTGGCCCTAGGAAGCTAATTGATTGCTGAAATGCTCTCAGTTAAACTCTGAGAACCTTTCCATTTTGGTTTATGTCAGTGGACTCGTTGAGTATGCTTCAGTTAGTTTCTCATATGTTGCTGTCATTGCAGACCATATGAGATCATAGGGTTATAAAGTGTAGTTTTTTGCTACAATAAGAGGTGTTTACTTTATGCCGCAGGGCCACTCTACTTTTAAGTGCTGAATCATATTTAGCTTTTACATATGCCCATGTCAAGAGAATAATGCAAAGACTCTGATTATATTAAAATTAAGCATATTTTAAAGAATCATCTTTATAACTTAAACATTTTATTAAAGATATTATTGAAATGAAACTTAGGGTATATCAACACAGCAAAAAACCTGTGGCAGCGAGTCTCAGCGCCTGGGTCAACTGACTCAAGCTCTCAGAGCTCAAGCTATGTGGCTAAAAATAGCAATGTAGACGTTTCCACTTGTTCATATTAACACATACATTAAAAACAATATATGTTACATAGGAAACTAGCACAAAGAAGTCCAAGAGATGGAGCAAAACAAATACAAAACAAACAACACTGTAACAAACAAACTGGAAAAAAACCGAGGAGTCCGGTGGCACCTTATAGACTAAAAGATTTATTTGGGCATAAGCTTTTGAGGGTAAAAACCCCCACTTCTTCAGATGCACTTCAGTGGCGTTTTTTTTACCCACAAAAGCTTATGCCCAAATAAATCTGTTAGTCTTTAAGGTGCCACCGGATTTCTCATTGTTTTTTGTGGATACAGACTAACACAGCTACCCCTCTGATAAACTGGAAAGGAAGATACATTTTGGTTCTTGACTGGAAACATGCAATGGACTTCTGGCAAACTGAGAGGAATATCACTGGAGTGTGGCAAGCCACAATAGTCGTCAGTTCCAGTCCCAGTGATCTCATTTGCCATATTAGTAAATTGATGGGCCTCTTGTGTAAAACTTTGAATCATACTTGCCAATACAGGTTGTGGAGTGCAGTGTCTCGGAAGGTCTGTATTTAATCTCTATAAAAATTATTTAAAAGCAGAAGCAAAGTTAGTATAAGTAATGAATATAAGCTATTGAATATCCACGTCTTAAATTAGAGGGTTTTTTAGTACCATATTATAGAATAATATCTTTTAGTTTATATCATTTAAAAAAAAAAAGACAATTGTTACAGCCAGGACAGTGTTGACAAAAGATTATGTTCATCCTAAATAGTCATTTACATAGGAAATGTTTAGTCTGGTCTTCAAGAAGTACATGAGTGTATATGTAAGTGCTTAAGGAAGGGCAATACCAATACCATAATGCAATGGAAGACAGAAATGGTTCCAAGTCAAATATCCCTTCCAAGTCAAAAGAAGTTAATTTTGTTAGTGTTTCGAATGCTCCAGGGCCATGACTTGATTTAATTACTTCATAGCAGAAGTATAATTCTCCTGAGTTGCTGTTTACACACATTGACTTTAAAATGTTTTTAATAATGTATGGCTTTAATAAGCCTTTGTATAAGAGATGGAGAGCTCAAGATAATTAACTGTAATTAAAGTCACATTGTCCAGAATTCAGCAGAATAGAATACAGAGCTCTAAAGAAAGCCACATCCTGTCATCTTCAAGTTTGAGTTTGTTATACTATCTTGGATTGTAGTAAAGTCCATCAATTAGATTGAAAACCACAACATGTGTTTTTTCAGTATTATAAGTTCTCGCTGGATTGTTCCATCTAGTTATGCAAGTTTAAGTTTGTACGAATATATATTTATAGGCAAACGAGAAGACTTCGTGATGCTGAACAAGAAAAAGACCGAACGTTGCTGAAGACTATTATAAAAGTTTGGAAAGAAATGAAATCCCTGCGTGACTTTCAGAAGTTTACTAACACACCCATGAAACTCTATTTGAGAAAGTATGTTTTGATAACATTTTTGTTACTTCATGTGCTAGCAATGGGATTTTATTGCATGTTGCCATATTTGAGAGTTCACAAGTAACATGAAAAAGGCACAACGATAAGCTTTTAGTAGCAAGTTCTGGTATCACCTTTTTTTTTTTTTTGAACAACAAGTAATTACAATAACTGAGAGAAATTACTAGAGGGTAATGTCCAAAGTCAGAATTGTTTAGTTCATTGTGTATAGTTACTATCTGCTGTCAATTAGCATCTATCACAATTCTTAAAACTAACCTCATCCCTCACACCATTTTGCAGTCTTATAACTAAATACTAGATATAAATTGTTGTTCTTAGAATATCTCACACATTTTATGCACTCGTGTAACTAGCTGTGTGTTCATTACAAATTAATTATAATGTGCAAGACAAAGGAAAAAGAATTGCTAATTACTGCTGACCATTAAAAATTATCTTAAGGAATAATTTTTATATTCTTCATTTATTATTATTACTATTATTTATTAGTATTATTGTGGCACCTAGGAGCCCTTGGCATGGCCGAGGACCCTATAAGGTTTGTTATTTCGTAATAAGAAGTTTATTAGGATTCCAAAGGCCTGCTTTGCGTTTAAAGCTTCAGATACTATGACAAAGATAACCTAGTAATACTGATGTATCCTATGTGCTGAAAATTGCTTGAAAACTTACCTGTACATGAAAGCATAGGTTAAATGTGAATGCATTTATCAACAGAATACATTTTTGTTATAATGAAAGGAGCCAACAGTAGTGTACAATATATTTGTAAATTATAATTAATTGTTTTGAAGGGAAGAGGTTGACCAGAGATCAGATAAAAAAATCCATGAAGCAGAAATTCAGGCTGAAATAAATGAACTATTAGAAGAATACATGGAAGAGTATGAAAAGAAAATGGAAGAATACAAAACTGAGCTACAAGAGTGGAAATCTTGGAAAAAGGCACAGGTTTGTGTAAACAACACAGTCTATAAAATTGCATTATTGCCAAGTCTATTTTTAAGATATCTCTTGTTATGGTAGAAATAACTTGAAGATCAGTATAGCCATCACAAATTGTTAAGTGTAATGGAGTTCAGTTGGGTAAATTATTTATGTTTAGGATTGTTACTAAATTAACTTATGTTAAATAAATGGTATTTAAGTGCAATAGCTGTAGTGAAGTAGAACAAGTTAAACTTTCTCTAAGAAGTTTATTCTGTAGTGGTGATTGTTTTGTCTGATGTTGGTTTTCAAACTTCTTTGCTTACATTTCAGCACTGAAATGGTTTCATTAAATTAGATTAAACAGTTTTGCTGTATGCATGTTAAATTCAAGTCCCTGTGATTGTGAATGATTTTCCTTGTCACTTCAGGAGTTAAAATGAATATATTTCTCATAGTTAACAGTGAAACAATAAGATGTTTCTGGTGAACTGGCAGTCAATACCAAATGTCCAGTTACATCAAATAACTATTTAAAACTAGAAAATGCAATGAACTAATGTACTAGTTTTTCACTTCTTCAGAGCTGTATTAATATTTGTCTTAGAATACAAATTAAGGGCTCAGTTGTTCCTTGAAGATACAGCTGTATGCAAGAGGAGGGGATTCCAAGGTACACAGAACCAACTGTGATCACCAGAGATGATTGTCTAGAGCAGCCACAATACTTTCCAGAGCTTCCTGGCAGTACAGCCACAATATCGTCCTTTTAAAGAGTGCAATGTGTGCTTTTTGCAAGCCTGGGCAGCTCTTGTCCCAGAATGGGAAAGGTCATGGCCCTGCTCCCTCCACACTTCCTTTGGGAAGCACTAGGAACTCTGAGGAGGAGGAGGTGTCCGAGTAGTGTAAGGATTTCAATTGTACTTTGCCCATGCAGTTTCTTTTAGTGGTCTTATGCACCAGCTATCGTTTTTATTCAGGCACCAGTTATCATTTCTGTTCAGGAGAAGCCCATGTGTCAAATGATAGGGGCCTTGTCAATTAAGATTGGGGTGCATTGACTAAACTGTCTAATATATTTTCATTAATAACAAATGGTTTTTGTTACCGCTATCACTTTGTTTCTTCCGGGGCCACTCATTCTCCCTGGGATCAATAAAATAATCTAACCGAGAAGTGCCAATTTTAGTATGTCATGGTTGTTAGCATAGAAAGGCAGAGGGAGAAAGATGGTTGAATGCTTTTAGCTTTTGTTTTAATAGCACTTCTACAAAGGTGGCCTGTAAATATTCCCACTTATGGGCTACACCCCCCTCAGCAACTCCTTTTGCCCCAACTGTCCTGAGTTTGGGGACCTTCTGTTGTTGTTTGTTTATTTGTGATATGATAGTACCTAGATATCATCATTAGTAATAAGGGCCCCCTTGTTCTAATCATTGTACAGACACATAATGTAAAGACAAATCTTGCCCCAAAGAGCTTACAATCTAAATATATTATGAGAGACAACAGGTGGAAATAATGAATAGATGGGGGGAATGCAAGATACCAGTAAGACAATTATGATCGATGTAATCCAACACAGGAGCTGCCTAGCCGTTGGTGAGTGTCTTGTAGCTCTCATAGCAGAGTTGAGTTGTAAAGGCGAGATTTGAAGGAAGATACGGTAGTGGCTATGCTGATTTTTGGGAGAGCTCCTCGTATGCATAACGATTGTAATTGGAGGAAGAATGGAGGTGTTGAGGGGAAATTTGTCTATGGGCAATGAAAGATGCTTTTGTTGATAGAGCAGAGGTAGGGGTTGACAGCTCAATAACATGTAAGAGATAATAGGCAGGGTGTGGCTAAGCCAGAAAGAACCTTAAAAGCAAAGGCAAATAGTGTTTGATGCAGTGGAGAAGAGGCACCAGTGGAAGGATGCAGAAACGGGGATGATGTGGTTGGAGCCAGAAGCCAGGGTGTTCTTTGCCGTGGCTTTTTGAATGGATGAAGAAGGGGAGAAAAACAGTTCCTATTGGGACCTGTAACCTTTGATTTATGTGTTCCCAATTAGTAACTTAAAAATAAGGAATAAAACCAAATGGAATTCTTTAAGGTTTGAGCCTCCAGAGTATTTACAGCTAATTTAATGTAGTGGAGGTCTGTGAATGGTACTGAGTGCTAAAATTGAAAACTTTATTTAATATAAAATATTTAAGCAAACAGGCATTACAATATAACCATACACTGTGTTTATACTCTCATTCTTAGATGAAGTACTGCATTTAGGGGTGATCAATCACTAATTGAGGAGAACGGGTATAATCGTTTCTCTAATGGTACCTGGATAGTGGATGGGTGTGTCTAATCTAAAATTAGTGCACTACCCTTTTTATAATCAATTATAAGAATACCCCTTAATTAATTAACATTAAGTCCACATTTTAATCATAATTAAATATATTTTACTTTCGCATTAGCTATTTAACATTAATTGTCATTTTAGTTAACATCTGTGTAAATACCATACCAGTAAATATCAATATAGATAGCATTTTACAGCACCTTAACATTTTATCTAAAACACTTGTAAAAACCAGTTAGGACCAAAACATGTTTACAGTATAACCAGGAATTGTGTCCTAATTTATCTTCAACTTGCCTCTAAATTGTCTCACTTTACGTTACTCATATTTTACCAGGCCTCACTTAACTATTGTCAAGCCTGTTTTTACAAAATAGATTTTTGGTTGTTTCTATATAAATATAAGCAAGCATCATCTCTATAGGCTACAGATGAGACAAGGCCTTACATGTTTGAAACTGAGATTATAAAAGGATCTATGATCCTCAACCACCTCAGGTCTTTTTTTTTTTTTTTAAGTTAGGTGCGGGTATATAGACCTTCACTCCATGCCAGCAGAGCACTTTTTTGGTGTGTGGGGGTTGTGGTGCTTTGTTTTTTGTTTTGTTTTAGCCTCAAATATCCTGATAGTTTACTATCATTATTGGAGTTTTGATATCTTAGATTATAGTCTAAAGAGTTTCTAGATAATTTGGTGGGCATAATAAAAGGAGTAGAAGGAAGAAAGATGATAAAAAAAATAGAGCAGAGTAAGGCGAAAGAAAAGCAAGCAAAGGTGTTAGAAATAACAGTTGTGCAACTAGTTTGACTGGATGTAGGAATCAAAGGGAGAATTTCTATGGGTCTGTGCTATGCAAGAGCTCATGATCATAATGGTCCCATCCGTCATTAAAATCTATTAATCATAGCATTCAATTAATAAATGTATACCAATGTAAAACAAATATTTCAACAAAACTGTCATGTTGTTATTTGAACATTCCCTAAAACAGTATTTCTAAGAGAGACATTCATGTGATCTATTGACTGATCAGCAGTTACTGTACTATTAATTAGAGACATGGTGCTACATGGCAGGTAAAGTCTACCAAGTAGATAAGAATTATACTGCTCCAATCCCCTTGTTCAGTTGTAAGTTCATAGATTCCAATGTCAGAAGGGACTATTGTGATCGTGTAGACTGACCTCCTGTATAATGCAGGCCACAGAACTTCCCCAAAGTAATTCCTAGAGCATATATTTTAGAAAAGCATTCAGTCTTGATTTTAAAACAGCCAATAATGGAGACTCCACCATGAACCTTGATAAAGTGTTCAGGGGTTAATTCCCCTGACTGTTAAATATTTATGCCTTATTTCCAGTCTGAATTTGTTCCAGTCATTGAATCATGCTATACTTGTCTCTGCTACATAGATGAGCCCATTATCAAACATTTGTTCCCCATGTATGTTCTTAGACTATAATCAAGTCACCCCTTAGCTTTTTCTTTAAGCTAAATAGATTGAGCTTCCTGAGTCTTTCACTAGAAGGCATATTTTCTAATCCTTTAATAATTCTCATGGCTCTTCTCTGAACCCTCTCCAATCTATCACTATCCATCTTGAATTGGGGACACCAAAACTAGACGCAGTATTCCAGCACTGATCCCACTAGTACCAAACACAGACGCAAAATAATCTCTCTATTCTAACTCAAGATTCCCCTGTTCATGCATCCAAGGATTGCATTAGCCCTTTTGGCCACAGCATCGCACTGGGAGCTGATTATCCACCATGACCCCCAAATCTTTTTCAGAGTCATTGCTTCCCAGGATAAATCCACCATCTTGTAAATCTGAATGCTTCTGATAGCAGCAGGAACACTGGCGCACCTGGGCAGTCAGTAAGACCAAAGGTGAAAAATGATTGCATTTACTAGCAGAGGAGAGAAGAGAACTGAAGAGCAGCCCATTGTATACATAATTAAGGCTACATTTTAGTCATGGGTATTTTTAGTAAAAGTCATAGACAGGTCACGGGCAGTAAACAAATATTCATGGCCCGTGACCTGTCCATGACTTGTACTATACCCCGGACTAAATATTGGGAGTGCCGCGGGTGCTGGGGGGGGCCCGCAGGTGCTGGGGGCAATGGTAGCCCGGGGGTGCTGCAGGGGGTGGCAGCCCGAGGGGCGCTGTGGGTGCGAGCAGCTCGGGACCCCTGCTGGTGCTGGGAAGGAGGGTTGGCAGGGCTGGCAGGCTCCCTACCCGGCTTCTGGGATAGCGATGACATGTCTCTCCCTAAGCTCCTAGCTCCATTCGCTGCCAGCTCTGCAGCTCCCATTGGTCAGGAACTGCAGCCAATGGGAGCTGCGGGGGCAGTGCCTGTGGGTGGAGGCAGCACGTGGAGCTAGGAGCTGAGGGAGGGATATGTTGCCACTTTGCCCCCCCCAGGTAAGCGCTGCCCCTCCTGTGTCCCAACCCCTTGCCCTGAGCCCCCCACCCAAACTCCTGCTGCTGGGAGGGTGGGGTGGGCTGTGACCCAAGACTGCCCCAGCAGCAGCCGGTGCGATTGGCCCAGGAGCTGCCTGAGCTCCTCGGGCAGCCCAAGAGCCAGCGACACCGGCCGCTGCAGAAGACACAGAGGTAACAGAAAGTCACAGAATCAGTGACCTCCATGACAAACTCACAGCCTTATACATGATATCTAATAATTGTAATCACTTTTAAAACATAAAATAGCTGGCTCAATGGCTTAGTGAAAATACAGCTGCTCTGTGGGAGATCTGGGTTCTGTTTCTTGGACTTTGGATCACTGGGGACCAGAAGAATTGCAGTAGTAATTATCAGAGGGGTAGCCGTGTTAGTCTGAAACTGTAAAAAGCAACAGAGGGTCCTGTGGCACCTTTAAGACTAACAGAAGTATTGGGAGCATAAGCTTTCGTGGGTAAGAACCTCACTTCTTGCATCTGAAGAAGTGAGGTTCTTACCCACGAAAGCTTATGCTCCCAATACTTCTGTTAGTCTTAAAGGTGCCACAGGACCCTCTGTTGCTTTTTAGTAGTAATTATGTCAGTCTTTACCTATGTCAGTTAAAGAGTCAAATATGATCCTGGGAATGGCTGTCAGCCCTAACAGAGGACAAACTTGGTGGCTCAGGCTAAAGAGAAAATCGAAAGTCTCACAATGATCACTCAAGCAAATTCAGAATTTGTAAGTGTATTCTTTGAGATAGTCAAGTTAAGCCTATTGTTTAGCTATATGAATGCAGAGAACTACTAGCCGCAGAATAAATGAAGTTGGACCGAAGAGTGGGAGAACTTTATATAATCCTTTAAGAATAATAAAAAGAAATTTCCAACTAAATATTTGCAATGTGTAAGGAAAGTAGAACAGTCAGAAATAACTAAACATAGTGTATATTTTGATCAAAACAATTGCAAGTAGAACACTTTGGAGGAAAACTCTGTATTTTCTGTATGCAGAAGACCAAGAAGAAAAAGAAAATAAAACAAAGTCAAGACCAAGAGGAAGAAGAAGCAGAGGAGTCAGAATATGGTGAGGAACCAGTAAAACCCATCCCTCCTAAGCTGGCTAATAGGCTGGAGGTAGAGCAACAAGTTAGAGAAAAAGCCGTCAACATCAGGAGGAAACCTGGAGAATCTGTTTTAATTCCTGAGTTGAGCCTGACGGGAAGTGTAACTCCTAATGATCTGTGCCCCAGGTAAGATTGCTCTGAGACATTTATGGTTCTCTACAGATTAATTTGTCATTTATTATGTTAGGCAGGTGAGGTAATATATATTTTTTTCTTTTGGTGGAAGGGACAAACTTTCATGGTTCACGGATCTCTTTCTCAGGTCTTTGAAGCTTGAAAGCTTGTTGCTTCCACCAACAGAAATACATTACCTCATCTTCCTTGTCTCTCTCATATCCTGGGACTAACACATCTGCAACACTGCAAGTACTTATTATTTTGTCATTATCAATCTTCTGTTTGAATATTATTTATTTTATTTATTTATATTTAATTTAAATTAATTCAACTTTAGAAATACATTCTGAACACCCTGCTTAGCCTAGCTATTGGAATGTTCAGCATCTTCTTTCTAAAGTTGGTATAATTTTATTAAGTTCCATTGTAGGTCACATTTAAGATCCTGCATATATTTTAACGTTGGGCAAAATCCTGAAGGTTCCTCCGTGGCCAAGGAGGGCCCTACATGCAGTGGAAGAATTGCAGTACCAATGTCACTAGAAAGAACAGGTGCAAAGTGGAGAGGCCATTCGCTGAACTTTGGTAGCTCTTTATGTATCATGGAGTCCAGCTCTGTGACAGCTCCCTGTGGGAATGAGGATGAGTATCTGTAGATGCGCTGAGGGAGTGTCAGGGAAATGTGGTGGGTCCAGTGGATCAGTAAACTGCACAGATCCACTGACCACGAATCCTTTAGAGAGGGAGGGACAGTGGGCCACCATCACCTGTACAACTATGAGCTGTTGTAATAGCTGTGGCCTAGCTGCATATGTTAAAAATGTCACAACACACTCCACTCAAACCAAATACAAAGTCCCTTTATCTCAGGCTGTGGGCAAGATACTTAGGGACAGAATCATTTTCACAACCCAAAGTTAAAGGGAAAGGCGCCTCTGCATCTGTAACTCATGGAATGTAGCAGATGCCAGCCTAGCCCCCTCCCATGTAAAGTGTGTAGACGCACAGTCTTCACAGATTGTTGACCCTCTGGTTGACTCCAACTCCTCCCCCTGTATTTTTCTGTTCCTACTACAGCCCAATACTGGGGCTTTGTAGGGGCTTTGGGGATGTTGGCAGTGACAGACAGCCAAATCAAAGGCAGAGTATGGGCAGCTGTGCAACTGGAATGTAGCCATTACTACAGACGAAGGACTATATTAGCTTCTGTAGTCACTACATCTCCCCACTCCCAATTGAGTTTTGTGGCCAGTAGATACTTGCAGGCAATAGTCCTTATTCCTCTGCCTGCCCATGACACCCAACACCCCTATGCACTCCTCTTCCCAGCCTCACTCATGTAGTGGAGCCACAGTGGTTAGTCTGCAATTTTGGGACTTCCACAACCATGGAGGAGGTTGAAGAATTTCACCAAATGTGAATGTTTTTTGTTTCTCCCCACATCAGTTATGTATACAAACAGCCATTTTTGCAGTTGATAGATGTTAAACTAAGGCTGTTTGCCTTCTCCGTGGTTTTGGCCACTATGAGCACATCACACCTGAGCCCAAGTCCCTCCATAAGCTCCCAGGCAGCTTTTAAAAGGCCTTTCCACCATAAGAATGACACGCACAACATTGACACTCCCTTCTGCCCAAAAACCTCCAGTCAACAAATAAACAAAAAATGGCCCTGAAGGAAACCGACCTTTTAAAAATTATTTAAATCTAAAAAAAAGTAAAAAAATAAAAAACAAGCAGACTTTTTACACTTGAAAAGGGAGAAATGTCAAAGACTCCATGAAATCCACTAGAAACTTCACTCACTATCAATGTTATGTGGAAAGTGCTCAGACACCATGTGACAAGCAGTAGATAGAGAGAGAAGAAATTTACACATTGTCAGTGTTTCACAGTTTAACACAGATTATTTAATGGGTTTCAATGTCTTAAACTGTTCCATATCAAGGTTATGCAGAAAATAGCTTTAGCATAAACCGTTCCTGTTGCTGTTTGTCTTTCACACTGCCAGGATATTTTAGATCCTGACAGCTTTTGATATTGTTTATAATTTGTGGGGGAAAGAATTTTCACTAGATGAACAGGTCAGATTTTATCGCCACTTGAGGCTTCTTCATATAACAGTAAGAGGCAAAAGTTTATTATAAAATCTTTTTGCATGCATGAGAAATCAAAGTAACTGTGGAATTCCCAAGTCATTTTCCTGTGTAGTGATGTTTCTATAGAGTAATTAACTGGCCTATTTTTGGTTTTGTCTCTTGCTTTCTCTTCAGTAATCAGACTCCTATAAAATACCCGAAAGAGTAAAGATATTTTGCACAAAATCTCTCTTGCTACAATTTATGTTTAACATGTTCACAGGGCAGAAGTTTTAAGACGAGAAGATGTAAAGAAACGTTCAGTGTTTTTAAAAGTCCTTTTCAACACTAAAGAAGTGTCGAGGACCGTCACCCGGCAAATAAGCTCAGACTTCAGAGTTCACTTCGGACAAATTTTCAATTTGAAAATATTCAATTGGCCAGAGAGTTTAAAACTTCAGGTACATAATTCTTTTGCAAGGACTCTACTATGTAACACATATTAAAAAGACCATTTTAATTGGTTTTATGCTTTTACGCTGTATTTTTTTTAATAGCAGCTAGAAGGTTGTAAAGCATAGGTCCTCCAGGGCCTGAATTGTTCCCTTACCTCAGCTATAAGTGACAAAGATCTAACTTGGCATTGCGTTTTTAGCCCTGGGCATGTATTGGGAGGGGAGAGGGCCAAGATTTGTCCCTTATCTCTTGGTCTGGACAGTGTGGACTAAGACTCAGAGAAGAAATTAAAACATCTTTAAAAAATACATTTAAATTAATAGGTTCTGGCTAGATTCTAGGTTTCAAACGGGAAATTAATAAACGATCAAATTATATGGTTCAGTAGGTAAGTGAAGTAACTTTTTTACTTTTAGAGAAGCTGTGGTTTACATCACAGATAAAACAAATATGATGGTCTGTTCTACTCAGGAAACTCTTGTCCACAGAATAAAACTACTGGACAATTTGAAAAAATGTAGTACTCTTGATCAAGTTGTTAACTTGAGTTATAGAGAAGGATGCACTCTCTGAATTCTGAGAACTGCTTCATTCACTCGGAAAAGGGTAATTCAATAATGTAATGAAGCACACAATAGCACACTTTTAAAATACCCCATTTTTAAAATGCTATGTCTAAGGGGTGCCTAATGCAACATTTATCATCCAGGCTGTCTTTTCATGATATAGTTAAAGGTACACACTAGCCTCCTTTCTTCCCATGCCCACTTGTGCCACCCACCCTCTTGCACAGGGACAAGGTATAGTTGCAGTCCCTTCTCTCAGTGTAGTGCTGAAACCGACCCTCCTAGTACTTCTTTTGCTGCAAACCACCCCAAAGGGGACCAGGAGGGGAGACAGGGCCATGGCACATGGTCCTGTGGAGCTGGCCAGGCACATTGAGGGAAATAGGCTGCACTGTCCTAAGGGCTGATATAGTGTACATGCTCTCATTTGCTGGTAGCTCAGTAAAGGGTTGTATCTTATGAGACATGGTCCCTCCAATAGCTTCCCTGGTGTGGGGTGTCTCTGCCACCACCAAGATGGTCAGTAGTTGCATATTGTGTAGGAAGATAGTAAGGATTTTCATTAAAGGCTAGATGTTGCCCTAAATGCTATCAGGCACATGAGATGCGGAGGGAACACTCAGCAGCCAAGGTTGACCAAAGGGATTTTTATGAGTCAGCAAGGATTCCTCCTGGGTAGTCCCTTAGAAAATAATATTGTCCACTACTTAGTTATTGCTTTAAACACTGTACATGTGTAAATATTTAAATCGTACTTATCAGTCTAGTATTCCTCCACCTCTTAATCATGTTAACTGCTTTTTTTCCGAACACCCTCCAACTTACTTATATCTTGTAGTAATGAGGCACCCAGAATTGAATGTAGCATTTCACTACTTATGTCTTGCTTTTTTCAGATATATGAAACAATGGGACTCAGCAGCACTAACCTGTTAGCAGAAATGTTTATACCTGTTCCTGAGACTACAGTTCTCACTGGTAGAGCTCGTACAGAAGAAATAGAATTTAGCAGCAACCAGCGTGTGATGTTGGACCATGAAGGAGTTGGGAGTGGTATGGATTCTTGCTTACTCTCAGTGGTGCTTGGATTAGAATGTTTTACTCTTAGATTGAGCCCAACATATTACTTTTACATAGTTTTAGCCAAGTAAATAAAATATATTTCTGTATGTTAAGAATGTTCTGCTAGTCTCAGGCATAAAGCATAATTAAATCAAGAGCATTTAGAATCTCAGAGACTGAGTTATATAAAACTGTCCCAGTTCACATTACTAGCTAAATTTGTGATGGGATTTTTCTTTGTCCTCCTTTGTGAAATACTTTTCGTTTTTATGTAATAAAAAATTATATGATTTTAAAAGGAGTTCTATTTGTTACTTTTCACTATGTAAAAATAGAATCCTCTCTAAAGTTTTGACTATAAGAAATATACGTAGTGGAGCAGTATGAGCTAGTATAAAATCAGCATGGCTCCACTCACATCATTGATTTACAGCAGCTGAGAACCTGGCCCTGTGAAATATATTCTTGTGTACTAGTTTTTACTCTTCCTAATTGGTTTGCTTACACACTGTAAAAATGCTTTATCACTTTTCTTGACTTCCAACAACATTAAATCCCAATAACTTCTTTTTCAGTTGGTTCCCAAAGTCCCTGCGCTCCAGGCTCCACCATTTTATTATTTTTTATTTTAGTAATAAACATGTATTTAGTACTATAACATTGCACGGTATTTTACAGATTCTTTAGAGATTAACAAATTACTTTAACCATGTCCCAAGGAGTTTCCAATCTTAAATTAGACAAATGTGGCACATGAAGATAAACTAAAGAGAGGAGTAGAAAAATGGGGAATTAAGGTAAAAATAAAAATAATAGAGTCGTATTATGAAGTGAGTGACTCATACGTGTCAGTATTTTGCAATAGAGACTAGGGTAGAGCAAGAGAGCAGGAGCAGCCTACACAGGAGTGAAGTCAGTGGTGGAAGGCCAGGTGAAAGATGTGGGTGCTGAGCAGAAGAGAGTGAGTGGGTTGAAGGCCACTGAGCATGCTGGATATACATAAGGCTGTACAATACATCATGGTTCCCTGGGGGCTGACTTTTCAACCATATGTCTTTTGATTACCATTCAGGAATGAAACCTTTTGGAAAAGTGAGAGCCTTCTAATAGTGGTTCAGTGTGCAGTTAGGGAAACAAATTCTTCCAAGAGTAGGTGTTGGTGCGGTTGGTGTTAATAAGCACATTCTTTTCACAGATACTGAATTAGTGTATCATAAATCACAATAGGATACTGCAACTTTGAAACTTCCAGGAAAGATCGTTGTATATGTTGTTTTTCTCCTGGTTGTAGGTGTGCCATTTTCATTTGAAGCTGATGGTAGTAATAAGATTACTTTAATGACCTCTGGCAAAGTGTCCAATAGTGTTTCCTGGGCAATTGGAGAAAATGGAGTACCCTTAATTCCTCTAGTATCACAGCAGAAAACAGGGATTCCAAGGTAATATGCTGCAACGACGTGTTGAAAAATTTAATATATTATGGTATTTAAATTATTTGGAAAATAGGTGATTGTTAATAATCAAGCAATAACTGTCATATGGCTTTTTAAAATACAGAAACTTTTTTCTCTTATGCAAAGGATATAGAGATAATATTTTGGGTAAATATTTTAATTAACATTTTAATCTTTTAACATTTGGTTGCTAGACAGCATAAAATGCTGAAAGAAGTGGCAGCTGATGCCTTCATTATTATAATGGCCAGATAGCAAACTAGGGTCAGTGTAGTTTTTTTTCTTGTTTCTTGTGTTAGAGTGTGAAGAGAACATTATTGGTAATCATCACCAAGAAATACAACCCTTATACAAAATACATTATGCATACAGTCTGTCTACTTTAAATGTCATTCTTATCATGGGTTGAGAGAAACTAAACCATGGGAGTTATAAAGAGGGTAGCACAGGAGTATTGTCACTGTTGCTCTTATTAACTTAATTGGTTAAAAATAAACCTGGCCTCAATCCATACTAAATTTACTTCCCAGTCACTGGTCCACGTGAGCCCTGGAAGCCTGGTAAGCTACAGAAACTAATCCCTGGTCTGTATAAGAAAATCTCCCATATCCTGAGGCTGCAAACTAGGCATTGTGGATGGCTCCTTCCCAGTGGTGGTAACTTTGGTCACTTCTGTATAATTCCAATTAACTGAATGGAGTTACACCATGGATAAATATGGCCCTCTGACTCTGCCATCAGCTCTTGGAAATTATATAATGTGACTTAACTGAGCGTGCTCAGCGTTTTCCCTGTCTTCTTAACATGGGAAATAGTTCTTCCCAATGGTAATCCATCCGGTACTCTCTTTGACCCAAACTGCAGCCAAGAAAGAAAGTTATTCTAGATTGATTAGCTCGTACTTACTGTATGGTGGGAGGTTGAAAGATCATTAGTAGCATGAGGCAGTGGCTCATTTATATGATCTCTGTTACTTCTGTACAATTGTGCAGCAGAGTTTTTTAAAATATGAATGAATGCAATGCTCATGAACAGTGCTGCATTAGCTGAAGTCCTTTGTTTGCCCATAGAACAGGTAAGGTCCATGCCTACCAGTACCATGGAACTAGGAGTACAGGCTGCCCCCTTCAAACCTGATCTGGAGAGATCACCTCTAGGAGTGAGAGGGTATTTTGGCTATATACCCAGTCAGTGCTTGACCTCTGCTGAGCCTTTCAAAAAGGAGGCCAAATGTGGTGTGGGGGAGGGGTTCCCATAAATTTGGGCTGTCATAACTTTGCTCCTGAAAACAATTCTCACAACCTCCCTTTATTGCATCTTCTTGCTGCTGTTTTATAGAGGAATCACCTGATCCAAACCAGGTGTAGCTCCTTTCATAATCAGGGCTCACTAGCCATTAGGCCTACCAGCCCTTAAGGGCAAACCACCCTGTTACATTCAGGGTACGCTATGAAGATGCCCATACATACATATAACTTCCCTTAGTGCTAATGGAAGTTACCTCTGTTTGTCTCTTGTTGCACAGAGGATCTATCATTCCAAAATGTAAAATATATTTAATTCAAAACACTTTCATAAACCACCATTCTGAAAATTCAAAAACTGGGTTAATTCCATAACAAAAATCCTTCATGGTATTGTCATGGTAATTAATTGTACTGTCCTTTTCACAAAAGAAAACATTGTCCTTTTATAGATCATAAATATTTGTAGCAAAAAACACCACAATTCATGAAGAGAAAAATGCCAAAAGCTTGCTTGCTTTCTTATTGCGAGTGTGCGATGAAATTTCATATTTCCGAGTGGTGGAATTTGCAGTCAAAGTATTTTTTTTCCAAAAGATTAGTCTTTGTTTATTATATTTCACTGACGAAAAAAAAATCTGAATCCTTTGGTATCAACTGTCATTTCAGTGCTTTAAAAAATATTGATGCCGTTGCGTCTATTGGCACATCAGGCTTAACTGACATGAAGAAACTAGCCAAGTGGGCAGCAGAAACAAAGCTGGATCCAAATGACCCAAAAAATGCAGATCTGATGCAGTTGATAATGGTAAGAGGCTTTAATGAAACCATTTTGTTGAAATCTGGGATTTGCAAAACGAATTATGACTTTTAAAGGAAGTGAAAAAAAATTATCCTGCTTTAAACACAAAAAGTAACAGTTCAATTCTATGTGTAGTTGATTTGCAATGCTGTTTCTTATGTTTAGCATGACATGTTGGATATTCCTAACTTGCCGTTTTCCCATAAATTTAGTGTCAGTCACTAAATTAGTGGATTTTAGAATCCTTAAAAAAAAATTAATATTTTTTTTGTACCCAAAGCATTAAAACATAGATTGGATTCAGTAACTTTAATTTGTATGACTCTTTCATGCTAACTCTGTCCCTAAATGCTTAATGTAATTATATTGGTCTCGCTGAAAGCCATTATCTTGCTCCTATTGAAGTCAATGGGAATTTTGCCATTCACTTAAAAAAATAGAATTGGGCTCTAAGTGATCATAACAACATATTCTTGCGTTTGTTTAGAGGTATGAGATCATCAGGTTCATAATTGAAACCAGGGCAAAAGTATGCTTTTTTGGCTCTTTTTAGATCTATTTTAGTTTCCCCTCTCAGTCTTTGTTGTTGGATTGTTTAGCTATGAGTAGTAACAGTCGATGGTACACTTCACGTTTCTCTTTCATTTAGAAAATAATCTCCCAATTGATTTGTTTGTTTGTTTGTTTGTTTGTAAAAGAGTCAAATGTTACAGATCCCAGATGCCATCACATTAGGAAGCATACATGTACATCTAGAGCCCATGGTCTCTGCCAGAATGGAGCCTAAGCTTAAAATGTGTAGCATTCAAGCCAGTCTGGCTGGTTCTATATAATCTGGACGAAGAGATGAGAGGACAATCAAACCTTTAAACTAGATGTGTGGTTAGTTTTTACACTGATATACTCATTGATTTCAGTGGTGTTACACTTGTGTGAAACTGGTGTAATGGAAAGGGAATCTGAGCATATTTTTAAATTAAATAAGTATGTATGTCGGACCAAATTGTGAACCCCCTCTCCCCTGGGGAGCAGTTGTTTACACAAGTAATCCTACTGGAGGAGATGTCACTGCTCAAGTGAGTAACAGCTCATTAATGGGAATGAAGAATTCACAAACTGCTCTTAGCTACCTCAAGCCTCAGTCCTGCAAAGACTTACATATGTGCATAACTTTAGTAAAGTTATACATATGAGTAGGGCCCTACCAAATTCATGGTCCATTTGGGTCAATTTTAGGGTTGTGTGATTTTAAAAATTGTAAATTTAATGATTTCAGCTATTTAAATCTGAAATTTCAGTGTTGTAATTGTAGGGGTCCTGACCCAAAAAGGAGTTATGGGGAGGTTGCAAAGTTATTGTAGGGGAGGTTGCGGTACTGCTACCCTTACTTCTGCACCGCTGCCTGCAGAGCTGGGCCCTCAGTCATCAGCTGCCAATATCTGGCCGTCCAGTGCAGAAGTAAGGGTGGCATGGGCTGGTGGGACACTGCCTTCAGAGCTGGGCGCCCAGCCTGCAGCCGCCGCTCTCTGGCCACCTAGCTCTGAAGCAGTGGCGGTTCCAGCCACCAGCGCTCCAAGCGTGTGTCTGGGGCGGCAAGCTATGGTGGCGGCCGTCAGGCTGCCTTCGGCGACATGCCTGCAGGAGGTCCGCCAGTCCCGCGGATTCGGCAGCAATTCGGAGGTGGGTACGCCGAGTCCGCAGGAATGGGAACCTCCCACAGGCATGCCGCCGAAGGCAGCCTGCCTGCCGTCCTTGGGATGGCAAAAAAACTAGAGCTGCCCCTGCTCTAAAGGCAGCAGAAGTAAGGGTGGCAATACCACAGCCCCCCTAAAATAACCTTATGATCCCTCTGCAACTCCCTGTTGGGTCAGGACCCCCAATTTAAGAAACACTGGTCTCCCCCATGAAATCTGTATAGTATACAGTAAAAGCAAACAAAAGACCAGATTTCACAGAGGGAGACCAGATTTCACGGTCCATGATGTGTTTTTCATGGCCATTATTTGGTAGGACCCTACATATGACTGTCTTTGCAAGATTGGGGCCTAAATTATTATACTGTACCATAGCTTCAGTTGTCACAACAGTTATTACAATATTTTATATTTACATTTAAATTGTGAATGAATTAAATTCCACTATATTCTTACTAAAAACTAAGAATTATTAAAAACCTTATTTTAAAATATTAAATATTTGTTATATTTTGGCATATTCAGGCTGGTTTTGGTTCCAGTGGGGCACTTGGCAATATATCTAATGAATTAGTCAACCCATTTAAAAAATATTTATGGACATTTTTCACTCTGAATTGAACTTGTAATATTTACCTTTGTTATTTAGGTTGCCACTAATGGAGATGCTTGTGTTCCTGGTTTCTTCAGACTGGAGCAATTGCAGCAAGAGTTTAATTTTGCTTCAGATGAGGAACTTAACAGATCAAAAAGATTCCGACTCCTACAACTCAGACACAGAGAGGTGGCAGAGTTCCGTAATTATAGGCAAGTCCCTTTACTTGAAAGAGAAATAACTGAAAAACTTTTTGAGGTAGGTTGTTGTCTGAAATTATTTAAATTATGGTCTTTAATAAGATATTTATCAGTTTTATCTTCAGTAATATTTGGCTTGATAAAGTCAGTTCCTCATTACTTTGAGGGCCAAATTCTACCCTGACTTCAACTGCATTGACTCCAAAAGGATTACATGGAGTGTAACTCAAAAAAGTATTTCACTTTAAATATACCTCACGTTACCTGAATCTAGAATTAGATTGTCTCCTTCCAAAGAAATAGCTGCTGGAACAGACTCTGGAGGAAGAAGATTTAAGTGGAGCTGCACTACGACAATTTCCCCTATCCACCAGTCTATTTGGAATCCTCTTTTAAAAGAGAATTCCAAACATGAAAAGTCAAGAGAGGTTGTGCAAATGTTAATTGAGGCACCAACTTTATTAACTTTTGTCCAATTCTTTGGATGGGGCTAAAGAAAACAGTACTACTGAATTGAAGCAAATATTGGGGGGAACAATCAAGCCCATAGTGTTTTCTTTTTCATGTTTTATTTAAACCATCCTTCTTCTATGATCCTGGGTCTCTGATGTCGTTTAAGGTTCTTCAGGTGACCTCTGTACCTTCCCACCCATGGGATACACTGGTGGTGTAACTGACAGGTCGAACATTTCGTAGCAGTGCCTGTTAGAGTGCTCTCCTGCCCCTCCTTTTACTTTTATTGAACATTCTAAGGATGAGGCTATAAAAGAGTTTGTGGCACTCCAGCCATCTCAGTTCCTTCCAAATGTCTCAGCAGGTGGACCAAGAACCTCTCCAGGCTGGATCCAACCTCTTCAAAGACACTGTACCTTAGTTAGATTTCTTAATTAGTTAGCATTAGTGTTAGAAATTTTAGCTTTGTTTATTTTAAAGAAGCCTTATTGAGGGCACAAGAACAAACCATCCCGATGTGCAGAAAGAATAGCAAATATGTCAGGCGACCAGCTTGGCTTAACAGTGAAATCGTCAATGACCTTGAACTCAAAAAGGAAGCTTACAAGAAGTGGAAATTTGAACAGATGACTAGGAATAAAAATATTGCTAGAGCATGCAGGGGTGAATCAGGAAGGCCAAGGCACAATTGGAGTTGCAGCTAGCAAGAGATGTGAAGAGTAACCAGAAGGATTTCTACAGGTATGTTAGCAACAAGAAGAAGGTCAGGGAAAATGTGGGACCCTTACTGAATGGGGGAGGCAACATAGTGACAGATGTGGAAAAAGCTGAAGTACTCAATGTTTTTTTTGCCTCGGGCTTCACAGACAAGGTCAGCTCCCAGACTGCTGCACTGGGCAGCACAGTATGGGGAGGAGGTGAGCAGCTCTCAGTGGTGAAAGAACAGGTTAAGGACTATTTAGAAAAGCTGGACATGCACAAGTCCATGGGTCCAGATCTAATGCATACGAGGGTGCTGAGGGAGTTGGCTGATGAGATTGCAGAGCCATTGACCATTATCTTTGAAAATTCGTGGCGATCGGGGGAGGTCCCGGACGATTGGAAAAAGGCAAATATAGTGCCCATATTTTAAAAAGGGAAGAAAGAGAACCTGGAGAACTACAGACCGGTCAGCCTCACTTCAGTCCCTGGCAAAATCATGCAGCAGGTCCTCAAGGAATCCATTTTGAAGCACTTGGAGGAGAGGAAGGTAATCAGGAACAGTCAGCATGGGTTCACCAAGAGCAAGTCATGCCTGACCAACCTGATTGCCTTCTGTGATGAGATAATTGGCTCTGTGGATATGGGGAAAATGCTGGATATGATATAGCTTGACTTTAGCAAAGCTTTTGATACAGTCTCCCACAGTATTCTTGCCAGCAAATTAAAGAAGTATGGATTGGATGAATGGATTATAAGGTGGATAGAAAGCTGGCTAGATTTTTGGGCTCAACGGGTAGTGATCAATGGTTTGATGTCTAGTTGGCAGCTGGTATCAAGCAGAATGCCCCAGGGGTCGGACCTGGGGCCGGTTTTGTTCAACATCTTTATTAATGATCTGGATGATGGGATGAATTGCACCCTCAGCAAGTTTGCAGATGACACTAAACTGTGGGGAGAGGTAGATATGCTGGAGGGTAGGGATAGGGTCCAGAGTGACCTAGACAAATTGGAGGATTGGGCCAAAAGAAATCTGATGAGGTTCAACAAGGACAAGTGCAGAGTCCTGCACTTAGGAAGGAAGACTCCCATGCACCGTTACAGGCTGGGGACCGACTGGCTAAGCAGCAGTTCTGCAGAAAAGGACCTGGGGATTACAGTGGACAAGAAGCTGGTTATGAGTTAGCAGTGTGCCCTTGTTGCCAAGAAGGCCATTACTAGGAGCATTGCCAGCAGATCGAGGGAAGCGATTATTCCCCTCTATTCGGGGGGAATAAATTTCCACTTCTTGTAAACTTCCTTTTTGAGTTCAAGCTCATTGAAGATTTCATGGCATATTGGGCTATATTAGTAGGCATTTGGGGCTATATTAGTCATCATGTTGTTACTCTTCACATCTCTTGCTAGCTGCAACTCCAATTGTGTCTTGTCCTTCCTGATTACACCCCTGCATGCTCTAGCAATATTTTTATACTCCTCCCTAGTCATCTGTTCAAATTTCCACTTCTTTTTGAGGTCAAGCTCATTGAAGATTTCACAGCATATTGGGCTATATTAGTAGGATTATTGGGCTATATTAGTAGGATTATTCCCCTCTATTCGGCACTGGTGAGGCCACATCTGGAGTATTGCGTCCAGTTTTGCCCCCCTCCCCCCACTACAGAAGGGATGTGGACAAATTGGAGAAAGTCCAGCGGAGGGCAACGAAAATGATTAGGGGGCTGGGGCACATGACTTATGAGGAGAGGCTGAGGGAACTGGGGTTATTTAGTCTGCAGAAGAGAAGAGTGAGAGGGGATTTGTTAGCAGCCTTCAACTACCTGAAGGGGGGGGGGGTTCCAAAGAGGATGGAGCTCAGCTTTCTCAGTGGTGGCAGATGCCAGAACAAGGAGCAGTGGTCTCAAGTTGCAGCGGGGGAGGTCTAGGTTGGATATTAAGAAAATCTATTTCACTAGGAGGGTGGTGAAGCACTGGAATGGGTTACCTAGGAAGGTGGTGGAATCTCCATCCTTAGAGGTTTTTAAGGCCTGGTTTGACAAAGGCCTGGCTGGGATGATTTAATTGGTGTTGGTCCTGCTTTGAGCAGGGGATTGGACTAGAGGACCTCCTGAGGTCTCTTCCAACCCTAATTATTCTATGATTCTATGAAAAGTTATTTCTTTTATTTGTTCCCATACGTCGGTACTGACTTACAGATCCTATGACATACCAGGTGTTTGGCTTGGTTGGGGGAAGGACATTCTCATGATCTGCAGCCAGTCCTAGTAGGAGCACCTCTTCAAATCTATCACCTCTCCTTCTGGATAAAGATGTGAGATACAGCTCCTGTTAGCAGGGTCAAGCACTGCTTTGGGTCACTTTCAGTTCCCTCATGCTTGGTTCTGAAAACCCCCTCGGAATCTAGGTCAAAAATTTAGGCCACCGCACTGGGTAAATCTCTAAAGAAGGGCCCGTGTCCTTGATGTACTGAATGTAGCTGTTCCAGATGTTGGTTCCAATTCCTCAGTGCTATAAGCATGTGCTATAATGATAGATGCCCGGGTACATCACTTGGCTCCAGTCCCTTGTCGCCGACCCCACAATTTGCCCGCCTGGTTTTGACCTGCCCCCTGTCCAATGGTCTCTGTTGAACAGATTCTGAACCGGGCAAGGTCTCTGTGCAGCCAACCAGTATCGCAGGGGCCTTCGTGACAGCCCTTTGTGCAACTGTGGCGCAACACAGACAACGATGCACATTGTTGAGGAATGCCTGCTGACTAGGTTCAGCGGTGGCCTAGAAGAACTGCATCATGCCACTTAAAATGCCATCGCTTGGCTAGATGACTATGCACACACTAAATAAATCACTTGGCTATGCAGATAGATTCAGATCCAAAGGTTGTGCAGTTACCTGCATACCCATTGATAAGGGGAATAAAAGAAAAGCCTCAGAGCTACTTCCTGATCCAACTTTCTTGATGGGCAAGAGACAAAAGCTCACAGAGCAGATTTAGATTTTCCCAGAACTTTCACTCCTTCCTAGAATACCTGTGGGCTCACCAGAGAGGTGTGTCTCCTCCTTTTCAATTTTAAGAAAGCCAAGACCATTAGTTTTTCCCTTTATTTACTTTCTCTGATCCAAGATTGGATCCACAATCTGACAGTGAATCAGAGCATGATGGACAGGTTAATTTACCACCTTATTTCTCATCATATGAAAAGAAAGGGTACCCAAGGAAACACTACAGATGCTCCATACAGTTGACATAGACTCTACCCTCACCCCAGTAGATATTGTGATAAGGTAGTCTGATGCAGAATATTGGCAAGGATTGGCAATTCCCTCCCCACACCCCTCTCTTATCCAAGGTCATACACAAGTTATGGACTGACAAATCCAGAATCATCTTGATAGCCCCCATGTGGCCCAGACAAACATGGTTCCCTTACCTGCTGAAGATGACAGTATGCCCACCACGCATTCTTCCTCTTCTTCCACATCTCCTATCTCAGGATGCAGGCTAGGTATACCACCTGCACCTGGAAATACTCCACCTAAAGGCATGGTTATCCCATGGTATCAAGGCAATGAAATGAGCTGTTCAGAGGAGGTAAGGACCATACTATTAAACTGCAAATGGTCTACTAAACGATATACTTACCTGCACAAAAGAGATTCCACATATAGTGCCACAATAGACCTCTCCTTTACCAATGGTATTAGATTATATACTAGAATTTAAGAAATTGGATCTGCCAATGTGCTTGATCAAGGTACACCTCATGTCAATCATAGCTTTCCATCACAAAGTTGACGAGTTCTCAGTCTTTGCCTAGCCTCCCACTAAACGATTTCTCATAGGTATTCGTAACCTTTATCCTGAAATATAAGTCCCTACTCCACCATGGGACCTTAATCTAGTGCTATGATGCCTTACTAGGCTCCCTTTGAGCCCTTGATGATGTGTTCACTTTTCCATCTGTCGATGAAGGTGTCCTTTTTCATTACTATCACATCCACATGATGATTTGGTGAACTTGGGGCTCTAATGGCACTCCCCTACACACAATATTCTTCAACAACAAAGTTATTCTAAGACCACATCCAAAATTTTTACCTAAAATAGCTTTCTTGTTCCACTTGAACCAGCCCATTCATCTCCCATCGTTCTTCCCAAAACCTCATGGGAACAGACGAGAAATGATGTTTCACACCCTGGACGTCAGAAGGGTACTAGCATTTTACATTCAGAGGACTAAACCCTTCAGAAAGTCACCAAAGTTATTTCTTTCTATCACGGAAAGATCTAGAGGAGCCGCCATATCCAAGCAAAGGAACTCAAAATGGATCTCTGGGTGCATTGACCTTTGCTACCATCAACAATAACTACAACCCCAATGGGGACCTGCACGCACTCCACCAGATCACTTTCTACATCAATAGTCTTTCTCAACAATGTACCCATCATGGACATCTGCAAAGCTGCAATCTGGGCGTCAGTCCACATGTTCACAGAGCACCATGCAATACAGCAGGACTTGACATCAGACGCTCTGCTTGGACTCACAGTTTTATCATCTGCCACGAATACAACACCGAAGCCCCAGGGCCAGCTCCAGATATTTTGCCGCCCCAAGCGGCGAAGCGGAAAAAAAAAAGATACGGCACTTTGGCAGCAGCGGCGGCAGCTCTACTGCGCCGCTTCATTCTTCGGTGGCAATTCGGCGGCAGGTCCTTCGCTCCGAGAGGGACTGAGGGACCCGCCGCCGAAGACCTGGACGTACCGCCCCTTTCCATTGGCCGCTCCAAGCACCTGCTTTCTTCGCTGGTGCCTGGAGCTGGCCATGCGAAGCCCCTTCTGTCTGATGAAGGGGACTGCTCTACAGCCACCTAAAGTGGAACACTCACAGTGACACTCCTCGAAGAAGAGCAATAAGCTACTTTGTGCAGTAATTGAGGTTATTCGAGATGGTTGTTCCTGTGGGTGCACCACTATCCTCCTTCCTCCCCTCTACTTCAGAGTTTCCTGCTAGGGACTCTGCGATAGAGAAGGAACTGAGGGGGGTTTGGGCACACAGCACTATGTAACCGCCAGAGGAGGCATGAGACGGGGACAGTGCCTGTGCGAATCAACCAGGCGCTGCTACTGAAACTCTCCAATTGCAGGCGCAGGAATGCAGATTAATCCCACAGGGACAGCCATCTCAAAGAACCTCTGTTACTGCACAGGGTGAGTAACCTTCTCTTACAAGGTAGTTACCCATCTTCCACATGGGGATGCTGGTAGGATTAAAGTTCTTCTGGCCCTTTCCACAGTGTCTGTATCTCTTGGTCACAGTTTCATGTCAGTTCTTTGGACGGGTGAAAATGACCATTCTCCCTAAATCAGGCCGACCACTTTAGACAGTTTATAGTTCTGTGTTTGCCAGGCCTCTTAAACCAGGTCAAACAATATATGCAATTACCCCCAGGGGGCAAAACTTTCCCAGGCTTTTTACTTGCCTTAGGGATTTGCATTATTTACCCCCTAGTTATTTTAGCTCCTGCTAAAAGCCCTGTAACTCCGCCTGGAACCAGGAATACAACCATGAGTTAGCCCATAGTGATATGTATATCATAAAGTAAATATAATAGTCTTTGAATATTCAATGTGTTCATAACATCTGTCACAGTGGCCCCCTTGGCATGCCTTAGGTGTATTCCCATTGTAGAAATTTGCAGAGCTGTTAAATGGAGCTCTGTTCACACATTTACAAAACATTATGCACTATATCTAGCATCCCAGTTGAGTTAATTAGGACACCATGTCCCACCCTCTTCAGATGACAGCACTGCTTATCAAACTATCCCATGATTGGGAAGTGCAAAATGAAGGTTACTTACTTGTAGCCAATATTCTCTGAGATGGACTTTCATTCTCCGCCCACCTTCCCAGCTTCCTCAGAGTCCTGATTACAATTTTGGACCTGAAGATGCTGTGGAAGGAATTGAGGCACCTGGAGCATCAAGTCCCCTTTTATACCCTTGCTCTTGGAATGTACAGGAAGGAGAGGGACAGGAGGGGTGTCAGAATGATCTGACAGACACTGCTATGAAATAACCCACTGTCAGCTGCACCATTAGTACATCCCCATGCGTGTTATGCAGAGTCCATCTTGCGGGTGAGTAACCTTCATTTCTACATTTCCCTGATTCTGTACATCACAAATGTTTTATTAGGCCTTCATTCCATTTTGTGTATTTCTTTCTTTCCCTATTGCTATGTTTATTAATTTTTCAAAAACAGAATAAAAAGTCTGAATAATTAATCTAAAAAAAAATTGCAACCAGTGGTTCCTTGCAGTCTGTAGGTTCTACAGAAACTCCTTTGACTGTAATACATAATAAAACTTTGAATACATTTGGCTTGTGCCCTTCTTCCCAGGAAGGCCCAGTGCCTCTCCTATGTGATGATACAGGGCCCTCCCTACTGTAGCTGCCAAACCTGGCAATACAGACAAAACCCACAACTACATTTTTCCACTTCGTATGAAATATTAGTTCACACCAAAAAAAAATCAAAGTTCAGTCCTATAAAGGAAAGGATAAAAGGAAATTTTGAAAGCTATGTGTTGTAGTTTAAGCCACATGACTGCTGTCTATATTACTGGGATGTGCAACTGAATTGCTACATACTGCATTAAAAAAGTACCTCCTAACGTCTAACATTTACATTGGTTTACTTTGATCCTATATGTTTATATTAATACATTGATTACTATTTCCTTATGTGACATAAAACACTAGAAGGGACATCAAATCACAAACTTAATTTTTGTATTTACCCTTAGAACTATGAGAAAAGGCTCCGTGAGAGGGATGTAATTGACAGCAAAGATCACCTAGATGCACACAGAGCTTTAGTTGCCAAGTATCTCCAGAAGGTGAGAAATGCAAAAAGAGTCAGTATTGATCTTTCTTACTAGTTTGTTTGTCTTAGCGATTGGCTTAACAAGAAACAGGACTGAGTGGACTTGTAGGCGCTAAAGTTTTACGTTGTTTTGTTCTTGAGTGCAGTTATGTAACACAAAAAAAATCTACATTTGTAAGTTGCACTTTCATGATAAAGAGATTAAACTACAGTACTTGTATGAGGTGAATTGAAAAATACTGTTTCTTTTTTTTATCATTTTTACAATATGCAAATATTGTAATAAAAATAATAATATAAAGTGAGCACTGTACACTTTGTATTCTGTGTTGTAATTGAAATAAATATATTTAAAAATGCACAAAAACATCCAAAATATTTAATAAATATCAATTGGTATTCTATTGTTTAACAGTGCAATTAAAACTGTGATTAATCATGATTAATTTTTTTAATTGCAATTAATTTTTTTTAGTTAATCGCATGAGTTAACTGCGATTAATCAATAGCCCTAAACTATATATTTTCTTGCAAATATAGTGCTTGAAAAAGGGCCTCATTGACAGTCCTGGAATCTGAAGTGCTCTATTTAGCCACAGAATTGATATAGTATAGTTAGGAGGAGTGCAAGCTTCTTCACACTGTTTCATCAATGTGTTTCAACCCTCACTGTGACTCTTTGTTAAGGTATCCAAAAAAATTGTCAATTAGTGCCAGTTATGTTGAGTTCGTAGTGTGGACTCTTCTCCACTGGAATCTGGAAAGAGAAAGGGTGCGTGTTCAGAAAATTACTCTCTTATTTTTTCCATTTCCCTTTACCAGGTGTACTGATCTTTGACCCAGGCTCTTTAGTCTGGGACAACTGCCGAGACTGCTTCTAGAGGAGTCAATTACTCTTAGTAGTATTTTGTGCTGAGGAAGTATCTATGGAAAGGGACTCAAGAATCCATGAACATGCCCCTTTTTTTTATGATGGGGGGTTAAGAAAAATAACTCTTTTTTTTAGTAAATTGAACCACATGTATTTTCAGTGAATTTGGATATTACATACAATTGGTTATGTTTCCAGGTTAGAGAATCAGTGATAAACCGGTTTCTAACAGCAAAGCACCATTTCCTTCTCTCTGACCTGGTAAATGAAGAGGAGGTTCCTAGTCTTGGGTAAGGGAAAAAAGTTTTTATCATATCTAAAATAATTTAAATAACTAATTTTAAATTATCCTTGTTTCTAAGCTCATAATTATTTCTTTACCACAAAAATTTAGTGTTGTACTCCATGTTTACTAATGTTTTAAATTTAGCATAATGCTATATTATTCTGTAAGGACTATGCTCATCTGTGCCAAAATACACAAGTGTTTAAATAACTGCAAGAAAACTGCATCATAAATGTTTTAATGTAATATGCTATTTTCAGCAGAAGTATTCATTCACAGTAACCCTTATTTATATGCTGCCATATTACTTCAGTCTCTGATAACATCTGACCTCATAAGCTTAAGGAGAGTCCAGCTTAGAATGTACTTGAATGACTGACTCCAAGTAAGACCCAAATGTGGTGGCTTTGGTGGGTCAATAGTCAGCATTCTTCCCACTGAATCAGTGCTGAGCAAATGTCTCAGCATGGTGCCAGGGGAGACTGTGAGGCTGCAATTGCATTGTTTCAGATTAAACTTAAATCTGTTTATCTATATCATGGGAATTGGTTGAGTATCATCACCATAGTTTCTAATTGCTAAATACAGTAAATAGGATTCACTTAATATTTTCCATAGAAGCTATCAAAATGAATTCTGCTCTTTACCTCTCCCAGATTCTAGGAGGCTTGGCTTGCTTCATATTGCATCTCTGTGTGTGTGTGTGTGTGTGTGTGTGTGTGTGTGTGTATAGGAGGTGTTAGTAATTACTTGTCTTTCCTTCTAACAGGAAAGCTATAAATATAAAAACACAATCCTGATGATTTGCAGAGTAGACATTTTCAATCCCAGTGTAGTTTCTGCTGGATATTATGTTATTTACTTCCTGTTGTACACTGGTCTGTGATTTTGCTGTGAAGTATTGAACAGCTGCCATGTTTCATTCAGATGTAGCTTTACTGTGCTGATGGATGAAATAGTTCCTATAATATGTGTGTATGTATCTGTGGGAACATATATAAAATGTATATCTGAGTATGTATGGATAAGTAAATGTGTATACTATATCTATATAATTTTGGTATTCTTTTAATGGCTTCCTAGAGTATGCTATGCACATCTCACTACCCTGTCCACTCCACCACTAATGTCAGCCTTGGTGCTCCTTTCATCTCCTTCCCTAAGATCATCTCACTCTCTTTATCTGTGCTGATCCCAATGCTTAGAATGCCCTCCCCAGCCCTGTTCATTGCAACATTCCTCATCTTCTTTAGTTCCCTCCTAAAAAGTCACTTCAGCCCTCATATCTACAAGAAATGTGCAGGGGAAAGAAAGGTAACAAAAAACTAAATAAACCAAAAGAAATACCACACCCATGTTAGCATTGTCCCCCACATGTTTCCTGTCTACTTCAGCCCCCTTTAATTAAGTTAGGATCCTCACATATTCTGTCATGTTTAATTTACATGATATGCTCTTTGGGCCTAGGGCCTGGTTTTTATTTATTTTGTGAGGCACCTAGCAATGTTGTAATGTGCTTGAAAAACAATAATAAATAGGCATCTAAATGTGCATATATAAATAAAGATACTGAGTCCTTTCTTGATGAAAGGAGGTATAAATGTAAGTTTACATAATGTTGTTATGATCTTGATCTTGGACTTAAAGTTTGAAACACAAACAAGTAAAAAACTGATCCTGAAAAAGTTGCTGTTTAGACTTCTAACCTTTCTTGCTGCACAATTCTAAGACATCTTGAGAAAAGAGCGAAGAGATCAGAGGGAAAAGAGAGTTGTGGAAGAGGATGTGGATGGATAGATTTGAGAAAAGACACAAGGAGATGCCCTGCAAATAGCATGAAATACATTTAAAAAGTGCATTTTTGTTACCCTGTGCCTTACATATATGTCGACACCTTGCTGCTGGGCACTTCCCATATGTCTCTTTACTTCTGCTCAAACATATTTTTGTCTTTGAAATCTCTTCTCTTTTCTTGCCAGACTATTATGTATGTATTTGTTTGTTGTTGTTTTGTGACTCTGACTTTATGTACTATGTTTCCATGCCTCCTGTATTTCAAGTCTTTGGGCTTGTCTATACTACCTGGCGGATCGGCGGGCAGCGATCGACCCAGTGGGGGTCAATTTATTGCGTCTAGTATAGACACTAGATAAATTGACCGCTGAGCGCTCTCCCATCGACTCCGGTACTCCACCAGAACGAGAAGCACAAGTGGAGTCGATGGGAGAGCGTCAGCTGTCGACTTACCGCCGTGAAGGCTCCGCGGTAAGTAGATCTAAGTACGTTGATTTCAGCTACAGTATTCACGTAGCTGAAGTTGCGTATCTTAGATCGACCCCGCGTGGTAGTGTAGACAAGCCCTTACTCTGCATCACCAACACATAAATGACATTAACTAGCATTTGTTTGTTTTAAATCTGTTTAAGCAGATAGATAATGAATGAGAATTGCATTTCTTTGCTACTAGTAAACTTTGTTTACTGCACCATTGTGTCCTTAAGATATTATTTTGATTCAACAATATAAACCTAAATAGTCCCATCTGCTGGCAAAACAGAGACTTGCTGCTTTTCAACAAAGAAACAATTTTTTTGGTTCAGTATTTTCATGTTGCAGAATGAGAAATAACATTTATAGTTAATTTCCCAGTTCGTTTAAAATGAAATTAGCTTGACTGATACTGATTTCCACATGATTAATACTGACTTGTACTGAGCATTGTTTGCTAATCAGATTATATTATTAATAGATTTAAAATATGCACAATACTCTGGAACATGGGAAATCTATTAAAATATGTTTAGTGAATTTTCCTATTTAAAAAAAGTAATTCACCTTTTTATACTGTTTTTACAAGAATAATGCACTTTCGTAGTTGCACATAATGAGAAGTTGACCTTGGCTAGCAGTTGCTTTTTAAAATTGGTTCTGGAATGCTTTCTATAATTCAAAATATGTTTGTACAGTTAGGATCATTCATGTATGTTTTTGCACACATCTGTTTTTATTCTTTTCCTGTTTTTCTTTTTATTCTGCTTTGCCTTGTGTTATAAGTTCTGATGACCCAGGGTATGTCATGGTACATTAATTTCTGTTTCCCCTTTGTAGCCTGCTGTTTGTCGTAGATAGTTCTGGGCTTAGATTTTTTTGGTGTATTACATACATTGGATAATGTCACCTAATAGGCATCTTGTTTATATAATTATAGTATGTTAGATCCGTATTGAAGTTTTTAAATTAATTTTATTTCATATTCTCACTTAGTTATGATATGATTCTTCTGTATATTTCATTTAAAATTTATAAAATACAAAATGCCATTTCTGTGCTAATAAACAATTAACATATTTCACAATAAATGACACCAAGAGTATATATTTCTCTTTCTTTTAAGTGCGTAGTTTTGTGTATGTGTCAAGGGAGAATTAGAACTCTGGATCCTGTGTAGAAAAGACTAAAACTCTTTCTTATGATTTCTAGTAATTTAGGACTCAGTCTTTTTAAACTGGCGGAGCCAAAGCGACCACTAAAGCCAAGAAGAAAGGAGAGGAAGAAAATTACAGCACAGAATCTATCAGATGGAGACATAAATCTTTTAGTGAACATCATTAGAGCTTATGATATCCCAGTGAGAAAACCTATTTTAAGGTATGAACCCTTTAAAAGACTTCTAGTTGGAAATGTTCTTTCTCTTTCTAGTAGCTCTTCAATTGCCTTTTTAAAAATCTTTTTCATACTGGAGGCTACATTTTCAAAATCGGCTATATAAATTGCTTTTGTGAAATTTGCATGCAAAAGCTGTGTGTTTAAATCGCTGGTTTTGGAGTACAGATGCATGTGTAAGGAAATTTTTTTAGCACAGTTAAGTGGCCAGTTCTGAAAATTTGGCTTTATGTGTATTAAATGAAATGATTGTTTTTATCCTCATGATAATAACACAAAGAGATAAATTTACAAATTGATCGATTATGTTGTTTAATAGTACAAGTATTGCTGTTTTGCAAGTTCCTTAGAATTATGTTTTCATCTAGTAGTGCCTGCTAAAATCACTGGTTTATTGTGCATATTAGGCTATCTGAGAAAAAATAATTGGAAGATAATTTGAGATTTTTGAGAATATAAACAGACAGGTAATATCAGACATGCTATCTCTAAAACACTTATGAATATCATGTCTTTTAATTATATCCAGTACTTATACTATATCCCTTGTACTTATATTAAATAAGAGTAGATAGATTAGATGTAATAAAAGAGATTCCAAATAGTATTTTCTACAAACCAATAGTTATTTTATGCACAGTGGAACCCCAGTGTTACAAACTAATTGGAGATTAAGAAGTTCATAAAACAAAAAGTTCATAAAATTTATCATCTCTAAATCACGGTAGGTAAGGTGCATAAATTGTAGTATGGTGCACTGTGTCTCTTTTTTCTTGTCCTTCAAACTACTGCAAAGCAATTTCCAGTACATTGAAGACATCAGAATATGAAGGGATGTCGACTTGTTCATTAACATCACTTTTGTTATGTGGTTTCCCCTGACTCCCACTCCTCGGTAAGAATGGTTTGTATAACCGATTGTTCATGAAATCGGTCTTTGTAGAATCAAAGTTCTACTGTATATCTTTCATATTAGCTCTTGCTCTTCTACCTTCATGTATTCATTTTAAGCATTTTAATTGGCAAAGCATTAACCAGTGGAATTAACCTAATGTAGTTCCACTGTACTAATTTTGAAGCTCAATCCTACCTTCAGATACACTTGCTTAAATATCACCTCAAATCTTGTAAGAATGCATTGTATTATTTTTCTTATTTTATGGGGCTTTTATAACAAACATACCTTTCCACTCTACACTTAATTAGTGAAAACAGAACACAACTCAAAACTAACTTATAAACAGTCTTTTTCTTCGTAATAATTGTAGGCTTAAGACATTTGATCCAACTAATCTGAACGTAAAACAAAAGCAAAATAATGCTCGCTCAAAAGTCTGACTGAACAGCAAGCCTTAGATTATGCTTCAAAACTTGAAAAACTCTCTCTCATAAACAGGAGCAATTTCCAAGTAAGACTACATTTTTGAACTGCTCCCAGAGCTAATTAGTGATAGTCAGTTATTGAACATGCGGAATTGGGCCCCTCTGCTACTCTACCTACTTACCATAACTTATATGTTTTATTGGCCTTTCATAAATAAATTCACTTTGAGGAATAAATGTAAAGTATAACTTTCAGATTATGATATCGTAAAAGTTTGAGAAGATGTCAAAAATATTTTTAGAGTAAAAACAAGTTCTGTACAGCTAACTACATATTTAATGAAGTGAGGATTAATATTCAGTAGTTATTTGAGTCCTGGTCCCTATCTGTAGTCCACTGTGTACACATGTGCTCCATGCGCCCGGAGTCAGAGAATTCTTGAAAGCAAGGTCCATGCATGTGCTTTCGCTGTCCTCGTGCACCTGACCAAAGAGATAAAGGGCAGAGCGGACCAACTGCCTCTCCATTTCCTTCTTATGGCCAGGTGGCCTGGGTCAGAATCTCCAGTGTCTGGAGCTTTGTCTTCCTTTATTCTTCAATCTGTAAATACATATGTAGATGTTTTTTATAAATAGTTTTAGGATTTTACCCTATAGTTTTTAGCTAAATTTTATAGTTCAATAGTTAGATTACCCTCCCAGGGTATTCACTGGCTCCCCTCTTTCCCTCTTTACTGGGACTGGACTTCAAAATCTGTGCTTCTTGCCAACACTCCTTCTCAGTCAGCAGTGAGCATCAGTGCTGACTGTACTGCCTTGGGGAAGCTCACTTTGTGGCAAAGTGCAGTATCTACCATTCTTTCCATACCGATGAGTGGGAACTTTGCCTTACCAAGCATTCACTGGAGAAAGCTGAGGCCTTAGTCAGACCCAGGCCATGAGACCATGCTGTGCTCAGCAAGGAGTGTGCCTTCTTCCACGAGGTCTGACTTAGGAGAGAGGGAATCTATTCTCACAGATCCTGCATCAGAGTCTTGTTGGGAGGGCAGAGACCATTCCCGTAAACATCCAAGCTTCAAAAAAGTTAGATACAATTCTGCCTACATCGACTTTTCCTGCACAGCCCTTGAGGGCTTAGAATGCCCTAAGTCTCAGTGTCATGACATGAAGGCCTATGAGTTCATGGCTCCATTGGTACCAGACTGCTGTCTTGTGGCAACAGTACCTCCAGTACGAACTGAGCCTTAATGGGAACTGATGGCACCGATAAAAGGCAACCATCAAGCACATCAACCACCAACAGTACAGCTCTGCCTCACTCAACTGTGGCACAAACTGTAACTACTCTGGCTCCATCAGTTCAGGTGTACAGGATCCCTTTCCACTCTTGTGAAAGCAAAGGCTTACACCCCTTCCTGATGACATTTTTGCTCTCCTGGATCCCCAGTCTCCAACACAGGAGGTGCATATTATGGGAGGAGTCTGTCTCCCCTTCCATCTCCAGCCGTGGCTTCCCTCCAGGGAGCCATCAGTACCACTGACGAATAGGGAATCAACATTTTCTTTGTGAGGAGACTCTGAACGACCTGATGAACTGATGTTTCCTCCTCTGAGGCATAACTTTCCAGACAGTGGACCCGGACCTGGCTGGAATCAACCTCCACCTCAGCACCTGTATTGGAACTTTTGGTATGCTATGCCATGGGGACTTCCACAACCACCTTTTGACCTCTCTTACTGGCCATACTGGGGACCATGGGACCTGTATTAACCTGTAGAGTCGACAAGATCTGGTAGGGAGTCAATCAACCCCTCCTCTCTGAGAGGACAGTCAGAGCTTTTTTCTGACCCCATGGAAAAGGAAGGAAGGGTAGGAATAAATGTTCAGTTTTCACAGTGAAGAGAGGTAAATAGCGGGGTCCCCCAAGGACATGTGCTGGGACCAGTGATCTCCGCCATCTCAACTGCTTTATTCACAAACTGAAATTTTGCATGGTCACGTTGGTATCTATAATCCCATCCCTGGAAAAGGGCTTGTGGTTTACAGCTCTCAGTATGAAGGACATGTACTTTCACGTGGACATTTACACCACTCACAGATGTTTTCTCATATTCATAGTGGGCTCCAACCATTTTCAATACAGAGAGCTCCCATTCAGCCTTGCTTCTGCCCCCAGGGTCTTTACCAAGGTCTTTTCGGTAACATCGGGCATCATGGTTTCATTGTCTTCCCCATCTCAAAGACTGGCTTCTCGTTGCGAAGCACATCAAGAATCCTAAGAGTCTACTTCGTCAGTGCTTCAATTCATCTTCCCTAGGGATCAGCATAAACTCGTAAAAGTCTGTTCTCACTCCAGTGCAGACTTTAGACTTCATTGGAGAGTCCTTAAATTCTGTCATGGCAAGGGCTTGTGTGCCAATGGACAGGTTCCAGGTGGTAAATGACCTCACAGATCAGGTCATGAACAACCCACAAACACCAATCAGAACTTGTCTTTCTCTCCTGGGGTATATGGCTTCATGTACTTATGTCACACCATTCACCAGACTCCATCTTTGCCTGCAAGCATGGCATCAAACAGTGTTTTCACCATGAACACCATAGTCACTGTTTCGATCAAAGTAATGTCATCTCTACTATGGTGGAAGAATCCCCTGCTAGGTATGGATGGGCATTCCCTTCCTTTCCCCCTAACCAGACAGGATGATCATTACAGATGCCTCCCTTTTAGGCTGGGGAGCTCATATGGACAGCTGCACAGCACAGGGCTCTTAGACATCCTGAGAGACCAGAATGCATATCAACGTTCTGGAATTACAGCCAGTCTGAGAGGCTTGCAAAGCCTTTCTCCAGTTTATACAAGGTCATCATGTCCTCATAATGTCAGACAATATGATAACAGTCTTTTACATTAACAAGCAGGGAGAAGCAAGACCCGTTCCCCTGTGTTCAGAAGCAGTCACTTCATGGAATTAGTGCATCAGCAATCAAATCACCCTGTTGGCAGTTTGCCTTCCAGGGAATCAAATGTGCCTTGCTGTTGATCACAAGTGAGGAGTTACACAACTCCATGGTAAACAGTATTTTTGCTCTATGAGGAACCCCCACAAGTGACATGTTCACCTCTCAAATGAACAGAGAGTGCAACATATACTACTCCAGAGGAGCCCTAGGATGCCACTTTCAGGACGACGCTCTCCTTCTTCGGTGGTCAAACCATCTGAACTGTGCTTTCCTTAGCACTGCTACTTTTTACGGAAAATTAATCAGGACAAGGCATGAGTCATTCTCATTTCCCCCTCGCTGCTCCCAGTGGCCCAGACAGTTTTGATTCTTGAGTTTCTTACACACATCATCTCAGTTGCTGATCAGCTTTCAGTCCTTTTCCTGTCTCTTGACCCAGAAGGAAGGGCAGAATCAAGCCTCCTAACCTTCAAGCACTCCATCTCAGGGTGTGGTTTTTGGATGGGCATCAACTCTAGAATATTCATCCTCTGAAGCTGTGCAAAACATCCTTACTAATAGTAGAAAAGATTCCGCTACATAATGCTACTTAGCCAAGTGGAAACATTTCTCTGTCTGGGCGCAACAAAAACTTAGATTCCCAGATCTCTGGATATTGCCCATATTCTGAACTGTCGTCTTTCCCTCAAAACAGCAGGTCTTTCAATTAGCTCTTTACAGATTCATCTGGCAGCAATCAGTGCATACCACCCACCTTCACACGATTACTCAATTTTTGCTCACCCACTGACTACCAGATTCTGGAAGTGTCTAAACAGAATTTTTTTGCCAGTAAGGAAACCTACTCCTCAATGGGACTTCACCCTTGTTCTTTTGGTGCTCACTAAGCCTCCCTTCAAACCACTAGCTACATGTTCCATGTCTCTCCTATTCATAAAGATTGCATTTCTGATAGCCATCACCTGAGCCAGGAGGGTGGATGAGCTCGAAGCACTGAAGGTAGATTCACTTTACACCATGTTCCATAGAAGCAAAGTTTCATTGTGTTTACATCCTAAGTTCACCACCAAAGTAGCTTCGGAGAGTCACCTGAACCAGTCAATCCACTTACCTGTGTATTTTATGAAACTAAATGCATCTGAAGAAGAGAAGAGACTTCATTCCTTTGTTGTGAAATGAACCTTAGCCCTTTTTCTGCAAAGGTCAAAGCCAATCAGAAAACCTCATAGATTGTTTATCGCTGTAGCAGAACGAGTTCAAGGTCAAGCTGAATGCTCTCAGAGAATCTCTAAATAGATCTTGTGCTCTATCTTACTCTTTCAGCTGTGTAATCTTCCTCCCCTTTATGGGGTGGAGAGCTCATTCTACAAAAGAACAAGTGATATCAATGGAATCACTTCAAGAAGTACCTGTACTTGACATTTGCGAAGCAGCCACATGGAGTTCCTTCCGCACGTTTGTGAGACATTATTCTTTAGTACAGAACTCCACTGATGCGGCCTTTGGCATGGTAGTGCTTCAATTGGCTGTCGCCTGCATCCTCACACTCTCCTCCTACTTGAGTACTGCTCGTCATCAGTCACCCACAGTGGAATACACACAGGGACCAGCACTCCAAGGAGAAGAGAAAGTTACTTAATTAGATGTGTGGTCCCTGTGTGTATTCCACTGCCTGCCCTCCTTCTTTTCTGCTTCAGATCATGGTGGGATTCCTGATATAGAAGGAACTGGAGAGGTGGTTGGTCTACTCCACCCTTTAGCTCCTCGGTTGGAGGCATGAGGAGAGTGAGGGTCCATGCGCAGATCTGTGGACACTGCTTTCAAGAATTCTCTGATTGGACACGTGGATCCCCCATAGGGATAACACATCTTGAAGAACTTCCAGTTACTATAAGGTAAATAACTTTCTCTTGTGTGTTCTCTGTCACAGTTATATATTTTCCTTCCTAGCAAACTTCAACAGCCATCCAGATCTTCAAGGTCCTTTAATGAGATGTTTGCAGCATCTCCATCACTTCAGAGCCCAACCCACAGCATTGATTGGGCTTTCAACCAGGTACAGTATAATATTGACATAAATTGAATGGTAATTTGGTCATGCGTCTGACGAAGTGGGCATTCACCCATGAAAGCTTATGCTCCAATACGTCTGTTAGTCTATAAGGTGCCACAGGACTCTCTGTTGTTTTTTACAGATCCAGATTAACACGGCTACCCCTCTGATACTTGGTCATACCGGGTTGTTTCCCTTTCTTCTAAGCAGAAACATTGACTGGTTAGATCATATTATCAGTGAGGTTGAAATCGAGACTAAATTTCCGATGGCAATTGGAAGCCAAATTTAGCATCCTGAAGGGAGAGGATGGAGACCCACTGTTCTTGCTTCTGTTTTTGTTTTGATTTTACATTTGTTGCCCTTTTTAGAAACACTATAATGTCCTGATTTTAAAAAAAAAATTGTGTGGTTCCTTTCACACTTTTGGACACTAGATAAATTCCTCTTTCTGGCATTTTTAAAAAGATAATATTAGGGTTTTGTTATTTCTAGTCCAAGATTAATTTAACTGAAATAGGTAGTAAGAAGGGCCAGATACAGAGAGAACCATGATAGTATCAAAAAGTTTTGTTCTTTGATTACAGATAGTAAGACACAAATGTACATCTTTCAGTGGGCTGATTGGGTCACATAATCTGTTTTAATTAGCTTTTTCAGGTAACTAGCATCCTTTGCCTGTTGCTAAATTTGAACCTGTCTGATAGATCCTTTTTAATTCAGGCTTAATTCTACACAAAAATCTGAAGGTGAAATTTAAGACTGTGGACACATGTCAGTAGTTTGACTATATATTTCTTTTCAAGAATATTAGAGTTACAAACAAAAATCAACACCCTAAAATGTTAGCAGCCCATGAAATGCAGAATTCTGTGTTTGTCACAGAAGTCAACAAATGAACATATCTTTCATATATTATTTTATTACATACGTTGAAAAATTGACAATTTACAAATGTTCTGCCAAATTATTGTCTATTTTTATTTTCATTTTAATTGTATTTTGAAGGCTTTAGTCCATCCTTTTGTAGAAGTTTCTTTTCAGCGAACAGTCTGCAGGACAACAACAGCAGAGGGGCCAAACCCCAACTGGAATGAGGAACTTGAACTTCCATTTAGGTATGAGTAAATGAAAACAAGTTATTGGTTTTGAGATTCACAGTATGTCCTTGAGTAACATTTTTGTTTGAGTGTGTAAATGAATGTAAAGTTTAATATAGTACAGTTTTTCTGTATTCTTTATAAATCACTAATATTTTATTTTGACAGAGCTCCTAATGGTGACTACAGCACCACAAGTTTGCAATCAGTGAAGGATGAAGTGTTCATTAACATTTTTGATGAAGTACTCTATGATGTCTTAGAGGTGAGCTAGGTGTCTGAAAGACCATTTTGACATTTAAGTCAGTGTCTTTGATATTAAGAACATCACTGAATATTATGGCTGTTTCTCCTGAGTATGGGAAAAATAATCACAAGAGTAACCAACAAGATATATATGTAAATTATCGTAGAATAGAATACTAGTCTTATGAACAACCAGTTATTTGAACCATTTTTCCTGACGGGAGGGAAAAAATCTCATGACAAAAACGATGTTGATAAAGAATAAGTCAACATCCATTCACATTCCTATGCCTTCAGTGCATTTGAAATTGCTTTGAAGTGGTTTGAAGGATGAGAAGAAAGCAACATGCTGCACCATGATGCAACCTATACATTGAACCTATTGTAATTTTGAGATGATCAGTTGTATGAACTTTTTGATTTTATGATCTCCTCCCTCCCCAGTTAGTTCATAAAATAGGGGTTCTACTGTAATATATTAGACGTAATATATCATACTCTCATATTCGTGTCATGAACTTTCACTGTTACAACCTTCATCCTCCCGTGCTCCTTTCCTTTTCCCATTGTTGTCATTCCTAGCTATATTACGTCCAATCTAGATTGTAAGATCCTTGTTCCATTGTATTGTCACCCCACCTGAACAAAGCAGTGCTGTGCAAAGTCCAGGTACTCAGTCTGTTTTCTGCTGCCTAAGGTTTGAGCTTGTGTGTGTAGTCAATAATATGTGCTGACTTCAGTGACAAAAATGAGGATTTTACTGCTTTTTAATCCTGGTAGCAGTGTAGAGCCAACATAGCCAATTGGAGAGTAAACTGGATTTTATTTCTTCTTGTTCATTATCAGAAGTGTTTGCTAAATTCCAATTAAAAGTTATACTTGTTCAAACCCACATCTGTTGCTTTGTTGTTTGATTTGTGTGTGTGTGTGTTTTGTCTGATTCTAGATCGCAAGTTCTTTGGGACAGGATCTATGTCTTTCTATTTGTTTTGCATTGTGCCTTTCATTTTTAGGCACTAGATAAATAATAACAAATAATAGTAGTAATTAAGATGGAATTTTCAAAAGCTCTCAGCTGTGGCCTAACTCTGCTTCTACTTAAATCAGTGAGAGTTTTACTGTTGAATTCAATGGGAATAGAATGATGCCAATGCTCAGCACTTTTAAAAAATCTCAGGCAAAAAATATTAAATGCACAAATGTCACAGAGGGACGAATTTGGTCTGCAAAACTTTTATTGCAGGGGATGAAGCATGAGAAGGAAGGATCCCAGCTTGACTTTCAGATCCCAGGCTGAATTTGCAGAGCTGGCATTTGGACCAATATCATCTTTTTACTTGTATATTGATCATGTTTAATAGGGAAATCATTGAATGACAACATGAACCCATATGTTAGCTCAATACAGATTTATTAAGAACTAATGTAATAATGTCCTTGGTGGGTTAGGTTGCCTAGTGGTTAGCGCACCAAATGCCCCCCTTTCTAAGTCTTTCAGTCCAGGTTCTTCTTTACTCAGAGGCATGGTGAGAAGTACAAGTGGCTCGAGTCCCTCCTGTAGTGGAGGCAGTGGTAGGGGAACCTGGGCCCACTCACTCCACCACGCTGCAACCCAGGGCTCTAGGAGAGTCAACAGTATCTGGCCCCCCAGGGTGCCCTCTGAGTTACCCTCCTGGGTCATTTCGTACCACTGCTTTTGTCTCCCAGCTTTCAGCCCCAGATAAGATGGAAAGAAAAATGAAAGGTAGCCATACCATCAGTGCCAACCAGGCTCAGCATATAGTCTCACATCCCTCAGGGAGGCTTCTCTGGTGCCCCTGTCAGGAGCTTTCAGGGTAGATCTGTCCTCCTCCCTAGCCATTCCACTTCTGAGCTGGGTTCCTCCCTTTTCAGTCCCTTCTTCAGCTGGAGCTTGCTCTTCAGGGTTGGAGAGACAGGGCTACTTGGGCCCAATACTGTCCTTTAAACCCCTTCCAGCCCAATGTGGGGTTTGCATACGCCATCACAGCTAGATTTTCACTTTTGAAGTAGGCCTGGGCATTTAAATGTCCACATCACTGGATGAGCACACACAAATTGGGCGCGTGAATATAGCTAATTATACGTCTCCGTTTAATATACAGTACTTGTGCTTGGTTTTGTATAAGCAAAAATGTGTTGTTCTATAGAAGTTGGAAATCAAGGCCAAAATTAACATGCTTGATCTTCAGTTAAAAAAGGATGCATGCACTCGGGGTGGATGTAGCCTCCTGATTCAATAGGGGCACTATACTAAACTCTTCTTGGACATGATTTTGAATTCTAGTTAAGGGGGGCACTGGCCACCCACAGCAGCACCCTGTGCCTTGGCACTGCAACCCTAATTCTATTCTAGTGCAGAGGGGAAGCCCTGGGAAGGGGGGGGTGCTTGAGTGTAAGTTCACCCTTCACTCTCACACCAACGGCAGCGCTTGTCCTGCAGAGTTGGGCCAGGCTGCCAGCTCCATGTATTGTGACCTGGTGCACAAGGTCACAGTGCCGCTCAGGTTTGGCCCAACTGTCAACGGTGAGGCTGAGTCAAATTTGAGTCAGTGGCATTGTGACTTAGCACATGGGGTCACAACACCATTCAAGTTTGGCACTCTGCGTTTAATTATTTCTGTGGGTGCTGATGAACCCAGGGACCCATGCTAAATCTGCCCTGGCACACACGCTTTGCAAACACAGTTGTGTGTGCGTATCCAGATCTGTATCTCCTTTGTACCTGTTCATCCTGATATCCACCTACAAGTCTTTTATAGGTACACGCACAGGGCTAGTTATTTGTCTGTCTAGACAAGTGCAATTCTGTGATTTTACATATAAGGGAACATGAATGCGCAATTCTACAAAGCATCTCTTGTCATCTCCTCTGCCCATTTTTCTGGTTTATTATTCACATATCTTATCAACTGCTCAGTCCAGAAAGCTTTTTTAATACAATTGAAACTTTTTCATTACAGAACTGGGGCTTAATGTGCTTTGCTTAGGCAACCCCCTAAAGTTAATAGAGCTCTGTGCTGGCACAGGGGTCCTCTTGCACAGGGCTCATTGCAAGTCTAGGGCCCTAAAACATAAGCTCATTGTAGCAATGGCCATTCCTTCTTTCGTGTTTGCACAGTGTCAAGCACATTTGGATGCTTCAAGAAACAAATATTATTATCTTAATAGTTTAACCAGTATTCGTAACAAATTTTATTTAAAAATCCATTACTAATTAGAAATTTTAATAACTTGATTAAGCCATTGAGAAAGTTTAAGACACTTAAAGGCAATGAAGTCTGCTTGTAAATTTGTGTACACTGTATTGTTAGAATACCTATTTTGCAATTTTTTTCTAGGATGATCGTGAAAGAGGAAGTGGAATCCACACTCGTGTTGAGAGACATTGGCTGGGATGTGTTCGGATTCCATTTTCTACCATATACTTTCAAACAAGGGTAAGTATCAGTAAACTGGAGTATGAATTATAGGTTTGGAAGATGCCTGTAGTGAAACATCTGATCTGTCTCCTATAGTTTTGACAACAGTGATGTCATTACCTCTTAACTATACCTGTTGTATAGGAGTCTTATCTTGCATTTAATATCTCCAGGGAGTTACCAGGTAAGTCCTGACAAGACAATACTACAGTTCTGTCAATCCTATGTCAACAAACAAGGTGAAGCAAGAACATCCCCTCTCTGTCAGGAGGCAGTTCATCTGTGAGATTGATATATACAGAATCAAGTTACTCCATAGCTCTACACTTACCAAACATTCAGAAAAACCCATCAGACTGTCTCAGCAGGAAGTGTGCTATCAATCACAAATGGGCTGTCATAACTATAAAGGGAAGGGTAACAGCCCTCCTGTGTATAATACTATAAAATCCCTCCTGGCCAGAAACTCCAAAATCCTTTTACCTGTAAACGGTTAAGAAGCTCAGGTAACCTGGCTGACACCTGACCCAAAGGACCAATAAGGGGACAAGATACTTTCAAATCTTGGTGGGCGGAAGGCTTTTGTTTGTGCTCTTTGTTTTGGGGGTTGTTCGCTCTTGGGATTAAGAGGGACCAGACATCAATCCATGCTCTCCAAATCTTCTGAACAAGTCTCTCATATTTCAAACTTGTAAGTAACAGCCAGGCAAGGCGTGTTAGGTTTATCTTTGTTTTCTCAACTTGTAAATGTACCTTTTGCTAGAGGTAAACAAACCTCTGTTTGCTGTAACTTTGAACCTAAGGCTAGAGGGGGTTCCTCTGGGCTCTTTGAATCTGATTACCCTGTAAAGTTATTTTCCATCCTGATTTTACAGAGATGATTTTTACCTTTCTTTCTTTAATTAAAAGGCTTCTTTTAAAGAACCTGATTGATTTTTCCTTGTTTTAAGATCCAAGGGGTTTGGATCGGTGTTCACCAGGGAATTGGTGGAGGAGTCTCTCAAGGCTACCCAGGGAGGGAAAGGTTTTTGAGGGGAAGACAGAGTTTCCCAAATGACTCAAACTATTTGGGTGGTGGCAGCAAAAGCAGATCTAAGCTGGTAGTTAAGCTTAGAGGTTTTCATGCAGGTCCCCACATCTGTCCCCTAAAGTTCAGAGTGGGGAAGGAACCTTGACATGGGCTCTCAAAGATTCTGTCTTCCTATAAATCTTACTCAAGTGGGACTTTCCACTGCAGACCTTTGTGCTACCAGCATGAACAAGAAGTACCAACTGTATTGCTTCATTGGAGGGATGAGTCTGGGTTTCCTTTTGGATGCATTCCTGAATCCTTGGAAGAGGGACCTGATATATGATTTTCCACTGATTCCGCTACTCCCCACAGTCCTCAAAAAAGTGAGACAGAACAAAACCTTACTAATACCGATAGCAACAGCATGGGTTTGACAGTTTTGGTACTTGGAACTGATGTGCCTGTCAACGCAGCCTCCAATCACACTTCCAAACCTTTCAGGCATTATTTCCCAGGATCAGGGGCAGGTCCTTCACATGGATCCTTCATCGCCGCATCAGACAGCTTGGATGTTAGCTGGCTGAGCATTATGGATAGAAGTTGCTGCTCTGAAGTGCAGGACATTCTAGTTTACATCATGAAGGCCTGCTACAAGGCTGACATATAGATCCAAGTAAAAAATATTTTTTATCTGGACTGCTCAACGTGACTTACACCAGAGACCTTGCAGACCTTACCCCTTCTTACCTAAAGTTGTTTCAGACTTTCACCTTCATGAGTCCATTCATCTTTTCCCCTAAGCCTCATTCAAGTACTGGGAGGCTAGACTTCACACACTTGGTGTGTTGAGGGTACTGTTTTACTACTTCCACAGAACAAACCCTTTTTCAAGTCACTCAGACTTTTTGTAGGCTTTGGGGACAGGTCTAGAGGACTGGCTATTTCAAGCCAGAGTCTCTCAAAATGGGTGTTTAATTGCATAAAGATTTTCTGTGAGGTAACTAAATTACTACCCTCATATTAGAGCACTGTCAGCCAGCGCCGAAGTTACCACTTCTGCATGCTTGAAGAATGTTCCTGTGCTCAGAGATTTAAAGGGTAGCTACATGGAGATTAGTGTACATGTTTACACATGACTACTCTCTGGTTTGGGCTGCTAGATCTGATGTCTAGTTTTGTACAGCAGTGCTGAAGCCTTAGGGTCCGATAGGACTTCTGCCAGCCACTTTCTTGAGGAGATGACTGCTAACCAATCATCTAGAGTGTGATCCCCATAGACAAATACTCCAAAGTAGAAAGAAAGTTATTTACAGTTTCTTTAAAATGTTTTATTCATGTGGATCCCATGACCTGCCTTCCTTCCCTGCTACTCCTGAATCCTTTAGCTTTGGAATTCTGTAATGGCGAAGGAACTAAGGGACATTTGGGTCTGCTTTGTCCTTTATGCCAAACCTGCGGACACAGCAGGTAAACAAACCGTCCCGGCCTGCCAGGGGCTTTCCCTGAACAAGCGGCGGCCCTAGTTTGAGAACCACTGGGTTAGGGGTTTGATACAGGAGTGGGTGGGTGAGATTCTGTGGCCTGTGTTGGGCATGAGGTCAGACTAGGCGATCATAATGGTCCCATCTGACCTTTAAGTCTATGATTCTATGATTAGGCCATTTCTCCAGCTTGTCAATATAATTTTGAATTCTAATCCTGTCCTCCAAAGCTTACGTACCCCTCTCCCATCTTGGTATCATTTGCAAACTTAAAGTATACTCTCTATACCATTATCCAAATAACTTATTAAGATATTGAATAGAATCAGGACAGATCCCTGCAGGACCCCACTCAATATGTCCTTCCAGCTTGATTGTGAACCATTGATAACTACTCTTTGAGTATGGTTTTCCAGCCAGTTGTTCACCCACCTTATAGTAGGTTCATTTAGGCTATATTTTTCTAGTTTGTTTATGAGAAGGTCATGTGAGACAGTATCAAAAGCCTTACTAAACTCGAGATATATCACATCTACTGCTTCCCCCTATCCACAAGGCTTGTTGCCCTATCAAAGAAGGATATTAAATTGGTTTGACATAATTTGTTCTTGATAAATCCATGTTGACTGTTACTTATTTTCTTCTACGTGCTTACCAATTGATTGTTTGTTTGTTTGCTCCATTGTCTTTCTAGGCACTTGAAGTTAAGTTGACTGGTCTATAATTCTTTGGGTTGTTCTTATTCCTATTTTTACAGATAGGTACTATATTTGCCTTTTTTTAGTCCTCAAGTATCTCTCCCATCCTCCACAAGTTCTCAAAGATAATCTCTAATGGCTCAGAGATCTCTTCAGACAGTTCCTTAAGTATTCTCGGATGTATTTCATCAGGCCCTGCTGACTTGAAGATACCTAATATTTCTGAGTAATTCTTAACTTGTTCTTTTCTTATTTTAACCTTAGATTCTACTCCATTTAAACTGATGTTCACTATGTTAGTCATCCAGTCACTGCTAACTTTCTTGGTGAAAACTGAAACATTTAACACTTCAGCCATTGTTGCGTTTTCTGTTATTTCCTTTCCCTCCTCATTGAATAATGGGCCTACTCTGGCCTAGGTCATCCTCTAGCTTCTCGTGTATTTGTAAAATGCGTTCTTGTTACGCTTTACATCCCTAGCTAGTTTAATCTTGTTTTATGCCTTGACCTTTCTAATTGTTCCTACATGTTTATATTGTTTTTATATTCATCCTGTGTAATTTAACATAGTTTCTACTTTTTGTATGATTCTTATTTGAGCTGCAGGTCACTGAAGTTCTCTTGGTTAAGCTAGGGGGCCCTCTTACCATACTTCCTAGCTTTCCTGTGCATTGGTATAGTTTGCAATTGTGTGCCATTAATAATGTCTCTTTAAAAAACTTCCAGTTCTCCTGAACTCTTTTTCCCCATGGGATCTTATCTACCAGTTCTTTGATTTGCTAAAGTCTACCATCTTGAAGTCAGTTGTCTTTATTCTGCTGTTTTCCATGCTACCATTCCTTAAAATCATGATCACTTTTACCCAAGCTGCCTTCCACCTTCAGATTCTCAACTAGTTCCTCCCTGTTTGTCAGAATCAAATCCAGAATAGTCTCTCTGCTAGTCGCTTCTCCACCTTCTGTTAATAAAGAAAAAAAAGTTGTCGCCAGTACATTCCAAGTACTTGTTTGAAAATCTGTGCCCCGCTGTATTATTTTCCTAACACATCTCAGTAATTGAAGTCCCCCCCCCACCACCACATCTTGTGTTTTGGATGATTTTATTAGTTGTTTAAAAAAAGCCTCATCCATCTCATCTTTCTGGTTAGGTGGTCTATGGAAGACACCTACCATGACATCACCCTTGTTTTCTGACCCCTTTTATCCTTACCCAGAGACTTTCAACAGGTTAGCCAGTCTATGTCCAAAGATACTCTTCCCCTTCCATGATAGGTGGACCCCAGCAGTACTTCTTCTCGGAACAGGATCTCTTGGTTGAGGAAGCTGAAGCCTTCTTGGTGACACCATTCACTCAGCCATGTATCTACCTCCAGGACGTGTCCATCTCAGCCCGGGCCCCTACCCTTGACTGGAAGGATCGATGAGAATACGACCTGGGCTCCCAACTCCTTCACCCTCCTAGAGTCCTGTAGTCACTTCTGATCTGCTCAGAATCATGTCTTGCAGTATCACTATTGCCCACATGGAAGAGCAGGATGGGGTAGTAGTCAGAAGGCGGATGATCCTCGTCAGTCCTTCCAGAATGTCTTGGATAATGGGCCCCTGGCAGGCAGCACACCTCCAAGGATGCCAGGTCAGGCCTCCAGATGGGTGACTTCGTCCTCCTTAGAAGGGAGTCACCTACAATCACTACCCTATGTTTCTTCTTGGGAGTGGTGGCCATGATCCTCCCTGCTTGGGGGTACATGGCTTCTCCTCCTCCACATTTGGGGGAGATTCCTCATCTCTTGTTGCCAGGGTAGC